>NW_003852428.1:4536149-4537178 GCF_000181295.1 Otolemur garnettii | reverse complement strand
TTTCCTACTTATTCACCTAAAATTAATGCTATTTATTCTTTAATTTTAAATATTTACTTTTAACTCCTTCATTTATGACAACAATAACACATGCATTTAGTACCTGTGGTGTTGGAAACTGTGCTTTGTGCTGAATAGAACATTATTTTAATTTTTTAGCTATATTTTAAATATTACTTTTTATGAAGGACTCTGAATATCGAAACATTTGATTTGCCGGTTTTGAATACCATGTATTGCTTGGACGCTTTAAAAAACATTGTACATTGCACTTTTTATCACTGATTTGTGACATAATTTTTCTTGGTACAAAATCTATCTATTATTACAGATTATTTTATATAATTTGAAAATAAAATACTGTCAAATTTGTGCAAGAAATATTAGGCATTAGATAGTTTGACTTGCCTGCTACTTTGTTGATTACTGCTTTCCCCTCCACACTTGAAAATGTGTATATCAACTGATATCACAACTCTCCCCGGCTAAATATGCTAAAGATTAAATTTCCTCATGTTAGGAAGAAGATAAGGTTAACAGTTTTCCTTTGGAAATTATCTGCTGTATAAAACTTTCCAGTCCTAACGTTTGCTTCACTATTGTTCAGTATTAGTTTATTTCTGGTGATTCAGCATATGCTGCGCTCCTCTCTTTTTAGAATCAGCATTCTCCTTTCCCAAATTAAAACACTTACATATTCAGAAAAATAAAATCGCAGCTCTCTATGAGATGGTCACAAAATTAAACCCCGAGGTGACATTCTCATGGCTTCATATGCCGTTTAAAGTTTGTGCTGTATAAACCCTTTCCATCCTGTGTTGGATGAAGGCCGACACATTTTTTGTTGTTGTGTTGTTGTGATCATTCTCTCCACTGGAAAAAAAGTGCAAATCCAACTTTCCTCCCGATGAAATCTCCTCACTCAGCTTATGAGGAATGTGAGGAACAGAAATTCAACAAAGAGGGAAGCCTATCATTTTCTCACGTTAAATGGGAAGATGCAATTTTATGCAAAATGAAAAAAAAAAA
>NW_003852428.1:4534229-4535646 GCF_000181295.1 Otolemur garnettii | reverse complement strand
TGTGGGAATGTAGTAAATTATATGGCTGTTCCATACATAAACTATTATATCACTGGATAACATCACATACTAAGGATTTAACTTATACAATCATGGACTAAGAAAATGGGTTTTGCTCAAAAAGTTTTCATAATTTTTTCCTTTACCTTTAGTTTGGACAATATAATGCACTTATTTTGGCATAAGTAATATTTTGCCTACTCTCCTCTGTAAGTTTTTATTCTAAAGTTATTTACTTCCTTTCTCTTTCCTTTCTTTTTACCCACCCCACTTTCCTAGCTTTATTTCTTCCTTCTTTTATTTTCCTAGTTTCAGTAATATGCAGGGTGGGTCTCAAATGCTGCCATTCATGAGGGGAAATGGGAAAGTGCAGCTAAATGTACATTTATTTATAAAATAGTCATTACAAATCTCACAAAATATTTACAAAATATTCTCTACATGTTTTGCACCACTTTGAAAATTTTGTAATGACTATTTTGTAAATAAAGGTACATTTATCACATATGTAAGTAATACAGGTAAATGAATTAAAGAATAATGGAAATAAAGTAAGCAATGGCCTCCATTCGTGTAAAATAATTTTATAAGTATTAATATCATTTTTAGTCTGATGATATAAAAAAACTTCAAATGAAAATTATTATAAACATTTTAATGTTCTTTTTTCATTTGTTTTTTATTTCCCTGCCTAAATAGTGCAATAAATTCTTATAAATAGTTCTGTATGTGGTGTAAAGGTTGCCTCTGCTTAGAAATCTCAATTCCTATGATTTTCTATTTATGTATTTAGAAATAGATAAATGATAAATCTGAATATAAATATAGCTATATGTGGTTTAAAACTACATACACAATTCTACATTTTTAGTAATTAGTACACTTTTATTAAAGAACACTATGAATGTGGAACAGTGCAAAGTTGATCATTGCATACTTTGATACATTTTCAAAACCCAGCATAGTCACATGACCAATACACAAATCAATAATTTGAACATTCCCAACACCACAGAACACCTCCGAGAGCCTCTTCTACAATCTCCTGTTAGATCTGTCTATTGACTTTGTTCTTCACATTGACTGATCTCAATGTTTATAGATTTACTCTATTGGTAAATCAGCACCGAATACGGTCCTACAGAGCAAATTTTACAAAATCACTGTAAACAATAACCTATTTTTATTTGAATTATAAATATTTCACATGTCCCTTCCTAACATGATTGCCATCTTCACTTCTTCGCACAGGTCTCTATACCTCTCAAATACTTCCACATAAGATATTCTAAGACTTGGAGTGGCTGAATCAAAACTTATGTGATCACATCAATTCTTTCTCATATCAAAATACACATAGGATTTTTTCCTCTTAGTACAATGGAGTTGGTTCATAGACCAATACTTCTGTGACAGA
>NW_003852428.1:4531040-4532529 GCF_000181295.1 Otolemur garnettii | reverse complement strand
CAATTTTGTATGTTTGTTTCTTTGTCACAGTCTATATTCTATATTAGTATTCTCATGATCTCTTAGATGACTTTAACAAATTGTATACCTTAAGATTCACTTTGTGCCAAAAAGTGTTTTGAAAAAATGCATAGTGTTAGGTGTTCACAATTATAGTATCACGCAGAATAGATTTACAAACCTAAAAAAATCTGCCTCTCACCTAACCAACCCTCTTCAATACTCTGTCCCCCAACCTCTGGCAGCTATCTTTTTATCATCTTTATACTTTTATATTATCTTTTTATCATCTTTATACTTTGCCTTTTCCAGGTTGCCAAGTAACTGGGATCATAAAATATTCAGCCTTTTCATTTAGATTAGATATGCATTGCTTCTCGGCCTTTTGGCTAAGATCAAGTGTAGATTAGATATGCATTTAAGATTCATCCACTTTTTTTGTGTGTGTGGCTTGACAGCCTACCACAATATGCCTATCATAATATTTCTCATATTAATCCTTTGTAAGTATACAATTGAGTTGCCTTAAATACATTTATAATTTTGTATAATCACAAATCTATTTGGCTTTCTCCATCCTCCTATTTTTGCTAAATATTCAATTCACCATCTGCATCATCCTAACCATGCTATTAATTACTGTATCCTTTTGACAGAGTTTTTTGACACTAGAATTCCTTTAAAAAATATAGCATTTTTCTTCTGTTCCTACCATTCGCTACCTTCTAACACGGAACACAATTTGCTTATTTGTTTTTATTTTTTGTTTATTTTGTTGCCACCTGCTAGATTTAAACTTCATAGAGGCAAAGAGTAGTGTTACAGAGGTCTCTGTGTGGAAAAGTCCAAAGAGTATCTTGCACATAGTAAGCTCTCAATATATGTGTGCTTTAATAAGTAATTAATCGGAAGAATAGATACAGGATTGATACAGAAGAAGGATACAGACTATCCTTATCTGTGTCTCACTTATTCTCCATGAATAAGTTCTCCATTTCTATGAATGGAGAATAATTCTGTGAATGGAAATTTACAATATCCTTATCTGCGTCTCACTTATTCATGGAGAATAAAGGATATTGTAAATTTATTCATGGAGAATAAGTGAGACACAGATAAGGATATTGTAAATTTTGTCTGGGAGCAGCCGTCAGACCTGGGGACCCATTAGATGCCACTGCTGCTTTCCTTAATTCTTTTCCTGGGTAAATTTTTGCAGCAAGTGGTGCTGAGTTCATAGGGAAAGATAAAAAGATGGCTAGTCTGGCTTCCCTTGGTGTTTTTTAAAGCAGCCCAGGACCTCATTTTATAATTCTCCATCAACAATGTAGAGTTCAGAGTTCCTGCAGTTTCTTTGAAATGAATTCCTCTCACCTACAAAGAATTTTTCCCTGAACTTTTTAGGTTAGAGAATTTTTATGCTTAATTATTCACCAGTCAATTTCTATTCTTTTTCTATTCAGTTTCCAAGAAATTCCTTAATTATTTT
>NW_003852428.1:4522973-4530473 GCF_000181295.1 Otolemur garnettii | reverse complement strand
TAAATTTGACTATAATATGTTAATAGACTACAGATACAATACAGTTTCAGAAATATGTATATGTTTATGGATTTTTGTGTGTACATATGTGTGTATGTATATATTTCAAGAAGAAATTTAGGAAGTAGTAGACAGTAACAGTGTTCAATGGATTAATTTTCTCATCCTGCCGAATACAAAACAGCAAATTCATATAATATTGAAATACATAACTGATGCACAAATTTAAACTTGAAGGGTAAAGTTTAAAAATAGTAGTTTTTCTAGTCATGCTTCATAAGAAATTATAGCAGTTATATGTTTAGATGAAGCGATTATTATTTAAAAATTGTACTGTATTGATTGAATGTGTTAGTGTAAATTTTTATCCTTTCATGTAGCTCAAGATGCTTCATAATGCTTCCCCTAAAGCATCTTATTTTAATTTAATGTTGTTTGTTCCCTCCCTCCCAATATCTATCTGTCTCTCTCTCTGTCTCTCTGTCTCTCTGTCTTTCTTTCTTTCTCTTTCTTGACAAAGCTTCCCACTGTCACCGTAGGTAGAGGGTCAGGGCATCATCACAGCTCACAGCAACCTCAAACTCCTGGGTTCCACCAATTCTTGCCTCAGCCTCTCCAGTAGCTGGCACTACATTTGGTTTTCTATTTTTAGTAGAGACTGGGTCTCACTCTTGCTCAGGCTGGTCTTCCACTCCTGAATTCAGGCAATTCATCCTCCTCAGCCTCCCAGAGTGCTAGGATTATATGCAAGAGTCACTGTGCCCGGCCTGTTCTCATCTTTCATTCACCTACATTCTAAAGAATAGTGTTTCAACTAGTTTTAAGATACAGCAGTAATGATATACATAACTTCTGAGGAACTTTTGTAAGCAAGCTAAATGTTCATTGGACTAAGTAATTTAGATTTCTTGTCAAAGTTCTATTTGTAATGCAATTTAATGATGTTATTGACATTTAAGAAATTTGGGAGTCTGAGAGGCAGAAAATCACCCCACATTGTACCTCAGTCAAAAATGTTTTTGAAGTGACCTTTGACCAATGCTTTTGCTTTTATTTGCTTAAATATTATTTCAAACTATTCATTTATCTAATATTTATCAAGTGATATTTTGGCCTGGAACTGTGCTAGGCTAAAAGTTTGAAGTTCAATAGGAGTTTTAGCAGCTCAGTATGTAGAAACAAGCCCAAATTAATTTTAGCATCACAGTTCTGTGATTCGCATACAATGCTTGGCCTTTCCAGTCAAAATAAAAATGTTTGGTGATGTATAGGAAACACACCATCAAAAGTGGACAAAGTATACAAAAACCTGTAATAAACCAGGAAGAAATTTAAAATCAATTCAGTTATTAGAAACTGCAAGTGGAACTTTAGGCTTGTTTAACCACAAAGTTAGCCAGACAGGATACATGCCTGAGAGACTGAGGTTATAATATTCAAGGGGGAATAGTGCTTAAAGATTTAGGTCCCTTCAATTGAAGAAAAATTAGGCACAGGATTACCACGTAAATGATGAAACTACCTCGAAATCGAACCATGCATTTAAGTGTGTTCCAAAACTTCTTTAACTGTAAAGATGAGATAAAGACCTTCTGTCATATACAAAAACCAAATGGCTTATTATCCACACAGGATCTGATGGAATAACTGAAAGCTGAACTTAAACATGAAGCACAATTTAAAAAAAAAAAAGGAAGCAAGTGTAAGATTTAGGATGCAATTGTAAGGAAATAAAATATGCAAATACATTGGTAAATTTAAGGAAACATTAAAAAATAGTAGAAACAGAAGCAGTACTGAACTGAAAAATAAATTTCAAGCGTTTAAAGCATTGTGGAATTTAAGTCACAGATAATAACAATAGAGGAAATTATAGTAAGCAAAGAGTTTTCAGAAACTATAGAGAAATCTGTGATTTATTGTTAAGAAGAAAAATGTGGATTAGCTTTATGCATTGAAAGAGAATTTTTGTTCATGCAAGCTGAACTTCTGTAATCAGCAAAGAAAAGAAACATAGTGTACACAAAAAGTGAAAAAAAATTACTCTGTTTCAAAAGCCAAAATATAATACTATAACTATCATGATTTCTCTAAAAATTACACTAGACAATTCCAGTTCTTTAAAGCAATACCTCATTGGGGCGTGGCTCATGCCTGTAATCCCAGCACTTTAGGAGGCCAAGTCAGGTGCATTGCCCGAGCTCAGGAATTCGAGACCAGCTCCGAGCAATCTCTAAAAAACAGCTGCGCATTGTGGGCACCTGTAGTCCCAGCTTCTTGGGAACAGAGGCAAGAGGATTATCATTTGAACCCTAGAGTTTGAGGTTGCTGTGAGCTATGATTTTACAGTACTCTACTGAGGGCAACAAAGTGAGACTATGTCTCAAAAAGAAAAAAAAAAATAAAAGCTATACCTGATTGGATGATATGCATAGCTAATACTTGGGTATTTTTCCCCCTTTGATTTTTCTGTTTTATAAATCATGCAAAAGATGCAGACAAAAGAATTCTGTTGAGCAAGTTATGATTAAAAAACCTTGACTAAAAGTCAGGAAATAGGACTGTGTAAGAAAGAGCTATCTTGTATCTGACTGTGACCGCTCTGTGATTATCTCTGGAGGTACCTAGTCACCTGCTACTGACTCTTGACCGAGATCAGGGTGAGATATGTTGCTGGGGATTAATCCTGTGCTGTTCAAAGTTTGCAGCTCCCCTGGAGGAAGTTTGGGTGTGGAAATGTCTGTATTGTTTCTGAGATATTTACTGAAGATAGATTGTGAATACCCAAGCACAAGTCAGCGTTATCCATTCCCTGAATTTTTGGTGTAGTCCCCATGATTTTTCTGCCTCTGTCATTGCCTTGCCATGTTCTGTTGTAAGCACAGAGGCCAGTGTGTCAGCATTCCCCACTGTATGTCAGATCAGCACGTTGTACCCACAAATGCATTAATATACACAGTTATGGTTTAATAAAAGGTGGAAAAAAAGACTCTTCTGCTCAAAAGCCTCCAGCAAGTCCCCAGGTCTCTCAAAGAAAAATAGAACTTTACAAAGTGCCTGCAAAGCTCTCTGTAATCTGCCTCTGGCTACCTCTTTTACTTCGATTCCCACTTTCTGATTGTACGTGGTCTGCTGGCTATACCGGCTTCCGTACAGTGTGTGGAAAAATCGGGGTGTTCCACCTTCAAGTCCTTAATCTTACTCTTTCATCAGCCTGGAATATTCATCGCATTCTTCCCTAGGAAAAATACCCTTTTCACTTCCTCATACCATTATTCCCTTTTCACAAATTAGGTCTTTCTGGCCATGGGATCTATAATAACAAATACATCATTCCAACCACATATAATTTTATCATTTTTATTATTCTCCATGGTATCGTCATTGTTTAGCGGATATATATGTTCTTAGCTTATTTATTTTGTTTCCTCCAGGCATACGAAGAAATTTGATCTCTTGTTGATTAACTGCTATATCATCTGTCATCAGAACACTGCCTCATACACTGTTGGAATGTGGGATAATTTTTGAGGTACAGCTACGTTGGATACTGAGGTCTTATGGGTATCTGGGTTTGATTTTTGGCCAAGATACGAGTGGTAGCCTTTATGACAGCCAGTCAAGTTGACACATGTAATTAATCAGAATCAGCACAATGTGAAAGCCTAAAACCCTATAAGACTATTTGTTTGCTGATAGTTTTAAAGGGGTACATGTGAATTCATCATCCACAAAGGGAAATAAAACTCCCCACCTCACACTTCCCTCCTGAGATGTTCTGGAGTCAGTACTCTTTGTAAGGGTCTTTATGGCCTTTGTTAGAATAAAGACGCTGGACATGTCTGGGTGACTCAGCTCTGAAACCTCCCTTGGTGTTTGCCTGCACTTTGTTGCTCTTTTGGTTCTTCAACTTTTGCCTTCAAAAAAATTAATGAGTTTGCTTTGGGAAGTCTTCTAAGTATTTTAACTCGTTTCCACATCTGAAATCTTTGTGCAGGTGCACAAAAAACTTTTCCTGAAGGAATAAATGAATGCCATTCAGTTCTATTTAGTCTGCTTAGGCTATGTTAACAAATATGGGCTAAGCGACTATCAACGACATGAATGTATTTCTCCCGGTTCTGGTGGCTGAGAAGTCCAAGATCACGGAAGAGTACATTTCTGGTTAGGGCCCTTTCCTTAAAGACAGTGGCCGCACCTTCTTGCTACGCCCTGATGTGTTGGAACAGTTGAAAAAGCTCTCTGGGATCTTTTGTAAGGGTGACCATGTCATTCATGAGAGCTACACCTTAGAACTAATCACCTCCCAAGGCCTCATCTTCCGATACTATCGCTTGGCACAGGAGGTAAGAATTCAACATATGAATTTTATGGTGACACAAATATGCAGACCCCAGTAAGGTGTGTCTCTACAATACTTCACAGCAGGTAAATCCACAGTATGAGTTCATCAGGATTATTTAACCATTCTCTTTACAGGTATCTTAAATCCTTTTGATTAATATTGCTTAGAGTAGCTAAATTTTAAATCCTTGTCAATCAGGATAAAAGCCAGAGTACTATGGAGACATGACTTCTTCTAATTATGTCACAGCTCGATTAAGCCTCAGTCACTGGAACAATTGCTGGGTTTTCAAGGGAAAATCAAAAGCAACAGATAGGGAGAAGCATTAACATAAGAAAAAATATGTGCACTTTGCCTCACCTTTCCGGAGCAAATGACAAAGTAAGACATCCATTATGCAAACTCCAAAACACAAGCTTTCTTTTCTCTATTACTTTATCCTTTCTTTAACTCACATTGCTAATCATCTTTGTCATATTTGTTTGTGCTCCCTATTTTGCCTCATTTTGACTGTTCTTAATAAATTTATGGCAATTATAAGATTGCTAATATGCATTTTTTTGAATCTCAAAATTTGCTCATATAAATTTAAAAGCCTCATTTAAATGCTTAATATTCATGACAGTATCTATAGTTTATATTAAGGAAATATAAAGTTCTGTATGATTACTTAAAGTTTTTTTGCATTTCATACACTGTAATGTTAATATACACATATGTTCTTTTTTTGTTGTTATTGTTGGGAGATATCTCCTGCCGTTCCTTCTAATTGATTTTTTTTTTTTTATAAATTCTGTATTTGGAGGACATAATGAAATGAAGGTTTTATCTATAGTTACACTAAATCAAAATTACTCTTGGATATTTTGTACATTGTGTCCATGTATGAGGCTTAAATCTTACCTTCTAGTAAGTCCACCAAAGATTTGTTATTAGCTTAAAAATTCATAGCAGTTAGTTTCTATTAAAAAGGAAAGTTTATGTTTAAAAACCATGTAAAATGAAATATATTGATTAGAGTCACATTACGAAGGCAACATGATCACACCGTGTGAACATACAGAATAAGGCCAACTGGGGGAAAAAGGACATTTAAATCTCTAGGAGTGATTATTTGATTATTCCAGAAATTATGGTTGTACAATGAGACAGTATATTTGCAATCAATACATCTTTTCTTTTATACTGACTCTATTTTGTTGCTAAATATTGTAAATTAAGTTTTCATAATTTATCTATATATCATTATAGATGAAAAATTCTTCTTGCATGTTTCTTACATCCATAGACATATAAAATGGAAGATTGTTTAATTATCATTACTTCAAAGGGAGACATTTTTTGTAGGAACTCACTAAAAGCTGCCTAAAGTAAGATGTTACAAATGTGTTTGATGATGTGTAGGTATACTGATTTGTATATGTTTATTCAAACAATGCATAAATAATGTCTACAATGTCCTTAGCAAGATTAACAAAAAAAATTATTCCCTCCCCCTCACTAGTAGACTTTGAAGAACAATAATAAGCTCTGCTATGGCTATGTAGGATAACCAATTAAAAACTGCTTCTGCTTTCAAAACGAGAATTATCCTCTGAACTCATGACAGCTAATAAAGTTTTTTATTTTTTATTCAGACTGTGAAGTACTAATTGAGTATCACTACCACACATCACCGCATGAATGTGCTTTGATTGCTACAAAAAATTTTGAGTATGAGTTTAACCTGTGATTTTTAGAGCAGAGAAAAATTTTCATATGAATAATTTTATAAAAATAAAAAGATAGACACATGTTCAGTCCTAAATTAATTCAGATTATAATAATTAAAATTTGTACACCTGTGCCATTCACAGAGCCAAATGTAAATTACCATTCCCTGCCTCCTTAGAGATTATAGTTACAGTGTGCTAACTGTAATTTTATAAGCCTACCTACTTAAATACATTTCACAGCCATTTCCAGTAATCATAGGAATGGATAACTCATTTCTGAAAGTTATAAACCTATTAATTTCTTTGGCTACCATTAAAACTGGTATTCATACAAATAGTATAAATTTCTCAAATTTTGAGGAAAAAATAAAAGCTTCTTCTTTTTCTTCCTTTTTTAAATTTTAAATTAGAGTAGAGACCATTACTATTTTGGCCAGTTTGTACTAATACAACCCAATGTCATACACTCAGTGGCTCACAGAGCAGAGATTTAAAGCCTAAGATCAAGGAACTGGTATGTTCCTGGTCTGGTCAAGGTCTTTCCACTATTTTTCAAACTTTCTTCTCCTTGTACTTTCTTATGATGGAGAGATGATGGAGAGAGAGAGAGATTGTCTCTTTTTTGTCTCTTATCACTAATCTCATGTCTCTATAACCAGCTCACTAATGTCTTTCACGGTAGCTCCATTTCATGACCTAATTATTCCCCCAAAGCCTTCAGATCTAATAGAATCCCATTAGAAATTTGGACTTACATAATTGAAATTTTGGAGATCCTAAACATTCAGTCAATAGCAAGTACAAAGATTGATAGTTTAGTAATTCTAATAACCATATCTTTCACCTTAGATTTCCTAAGCAACTGAAAAGAGACACGTTCAATCATCCAGAATTCAGAGATTTTGGAAATGGTACAAACAAAAATGGTTCTAACATGTATTTCTTCATTCTCTGTCCATTTTTCCTCCAATTTCAGCCTTTAAAGTCAATGTGTAGGAAAATTAAATATTGAGTGAAATATATGTTTTAAAACCTATCTGAAACATATAATGTACACATAGGTCAACTGGGGGAAAAAGGACATAAAAAAATTTTGTATGTGTGTAAATTTTCCTACCCATGAACCTAAGAAGGAACAATTAGACCTCGTGTTTCCCTCTAATAGCCAACCAAGTTGCTGTCAACTTCTTTGCAGACACACCCATCTAGCCATCCTCCCTGAGGTCTATGAGCAAAAGAGTAAGGAGAAAAGAGAGGCAAGAAATATTAGGAGTGTTTCCTACTACAGGTTGACTCAGAACTTGCCTTTTTCTCTGAAACGCTGAATAACAATATGGTAAGAAAATTAGTATTAATAAAAATATGCAACTCATGTTTGTAAATTGGATTTTGAGTAGATAGGTGATGTACATTAGGAGAAATATAATTCATTTTTCTCTC
>NW_003852428.1:4501928-4522642 GCF_000181295.1 Otolemur garnettii | reverse complement strand
TAAAAGTCGACCTTTTTATTTTTCTGTATACAAAACCCAAGTCAAAATACATTACAAATTTAAGTCACATTGAAACTATGAAAATACCAAAAGACAACTTTGGAAAACAACTGCAAGACATTGTTCTGGACAAAGACTTCATGAGTAATACCCCAGAAGCACAGGCAACCAAAGCAAAATTGGACAAATAGGATCACATCTAGCTAAAAGCTTCTGCACAACAAGGGACATAGAAACAATCAACAATGTGTGAGACACTACACAGAATGGGAGAAAATATTTGCAAACTACACATATGACAAGGGATTCATAACTAATATATATAATGAGCTCCCATAGCTTGACAAGGAAAAAATAAAACAATCTGATTAAAAAATGGGCACAGATCTGAATAAGCATTTCTCAAAAGAGGAGATACAAGTGGACAATAGGCATACGAAAAAATGCTCCAAATCATTAGTCATGAGAGAATTGTGCATCAGCAGTACCATGAGATACCTCCTCACCCCAGTTAAAATGACTTCTATCAAAAAAGACAGGCAATAAGGAATGTGGCTGATGTGGGTGGATTGCTTGAGCTCACGAGTTCGAGATTAGCCTGAGCAAAAAGCAAGACCCTGTGTCTAATATAAATAGAAAAACTGAGGCAAGAGGATCATTTGAGCCCAAGAGTTGGAGGTTGCTGTGAGCTATGATGCCACAGCACTCAACCCAGGGCAACAGCTTAAGACTGTCTCAAAAAAAAAAAAATTGATCTTACTAAGATAGGGAGTAGAATGTTTTCACCAGTCTGGCAAGTGTATTAGGAAGGAGGGATAAAATGATGATAGTTAATTGGTGTGAAAATACATATACATATACATATATATATATATGTAATAGGATGAACAATATTTGATAGCACAACAAGTTGACTATAATCATCAGTAAGTTGGTTACACTTTATAATAACTAAAAGAGTAGAACTGGAATGTTCCTGACACAAAGAAATGATAAAAGCCTGAGGCTATGGATACTTCAATTATCCTTATTTGATTGATTCACATTGTAAGCCTGCATCAAAACATCACATGTATCTTATAATAATATACAACTGTTATAATAAATATAAACATTTATAATAAATATAATTATATATAAATTCATAATAAAAAATGTAGATGTACATGTTCAAAGAGCTTAACAAGAAGCAGAATCTTTGTATAATCTTATCGTACACGTCATATAAAATGTGATTTTCATGCATTTAGAATCAGACCAATAGGCATTCGTGTTATTAACAAAGAATTGGGAAAGTGCCAGAAAAAGGTTGTCTCGGAACTAAAGTGCTTCCCCCCAAAATAATTACATGTTAATATAGAAATAAGCACATAGAAATGTGAAAGGGAAAAGTAGAAGATGTCCCATGGTGTGATTTTTGCTTAAAGAGATTTAGGGAAGAAACTTCAGCATGATCCAACCGAAGTTGAGCCGTCCATATCAGAGACAAAGTGAGTCATTAATATGTTGAGGTACTAATGGATAGTTTCGTGTAATAGACAGCTTCCGCAGATTTCATAACGAGTTACAATAGTAAATTGTGGCATGAAAGTATTTTTATTTTTTCACATCTCCTCCAAAATCAACTTGAACCCTTTCAAAATAGTGTGCTGTTAAATTCGTATTTTTATTCCCTGACATGATTTCATTTTATTTTTTCTTTGAAATCCTCCAAGCCTTTTTAAAAGTAGACTACTCTTTTAATGAAGATATGTAAAAGAATATTAAGGAGGCAGAACTCCTTTATGTTAATGCTTGTTAAACTGAAATCCAAGAGAGTGATTGCATCCAAAGATTTTTTTTTTTTTTTAATAAAGAATAGACTGGAAAAGAAGATAACAAAGTAAGACAGTAAACAATGGGATGATGTAACAAATTTATCAAATTTATCCCTGACATGTCATATTTTAAGGTATATGATACTTCTGGATGAGATCACCTTAGACCTTCCAGCACATCTACCAAATTACATAGCTGTGTGTGTGAATCTAGGTCTAGGTGAGAGATCGGTAGAACAGTTTACTAAACAATGCACAAAAACTTGAAAAATAAAAAAAATTAAAAAGTTGAGAAGATTTATTTATGATGCTAAATGTTCTTTTTGTTGCTGTTGTTGTTGCTGTTGTTGCTATTGTCATTTTTGTTTAGCAGGCCTGGCCTGGATTTGAGCCTGCCAGCTCCGGTGTATGTGGCTGGCACCCTAGCCTCTGAGCTACAGGCACCAAGCCAGCTAAATGTTCTTTATAAAAAAAATTACACACATATCTAAAACTTTAATAGGATTTTTTATTTATCTTGTTTTTAGTCAGGCCCATGTTGAAGTCCTACTTTATATAGTGGTCAACAGTAAATAGAATTAATAACAGTAAAATTCAAAATATTAAAGAAAATTTTTGTTATGGCATAATCCAATTTGATAATATATAATTATTATTATCAATCCTAATTAATTAACTAAACTGCAAAAATGTGTTTAGAAGTGAAGTTGAAATAAAACAATTCAGATTTTAAAAAGAAAAGGTATTGGATAATAATATCTAGAGTATTTCAATTTTGTCTACTGACAATATTAACTTTAGATAGAAGAGTGAAATAGTGAGGGAGCCCTAACCCTGAAGTTGTGCTGTTGTAATTGTCCTCATCAGTAATGTTCTCTTCAAAATATCGTAGCCATATTAAGAATATATAGTAACAAGGGCAATTTCTTTTAGTCTTGCTTTCTATGGCACTAATGTGGGGTTTTTTGACATTTTGAATTTTTGCTATATGGAATGTGTTAAAAAATATCATTTTTTCTCCATGTAGCTTCAAATTTAGCCTGTTAAGTATTCTCAAAATACCAGATGGGAGCATGACAGAAGATCTACAGCACCAGCTGGAAGAAGCCTGCATTGGCCAAATTTGGGACAAGTAAACATCAAAAAGAATAGTGATATTGACGATTTATAACATTGAGTTAAGAGTTAGGAAGAAATACATTTTTTTCTGAAATCAAATAATCATAACATAATCTGCTTTTAAAAATATAGAACAAATCTTAATTCAGAATAATAGATTTCCAAATTTGGAAAAGCAAGTGGCCTATTTGATTAATGAGTTTTTGCCAGCATTTCACATTGCATGGGGCTGCTAATTGTACCTACATAGATAATCTGTTACCTACATGGAATATTCTACTATTTAAAAAATTAATCCAATATATATATAATAAAATAACCTGAATATAATACACAAAATAACATAGAAAATACTTATTGCCAACTTGGAATATGTAATGGTTATTTGGATGCAACTGAGGGCAAAAAAGTACATATATATACAACTTCAAAAGGTAGATTTATGACCATATATCAATAATTATGAAAGAAAATTTTCCATGAATAACATTATTTTCTAGGCTATAAGGACTTGTTTAGTGTTTGAAAGGAGACAGATTGCCATGTTCAAATCGTGGCATTACTTACAAATGCATGGGCTTGGGTGCTTCTCTTCATTTTTAATCTGTAAAATAGGGATGATTATTTTAAGTAACTCAAAGGGATCTATGAAGAATAAATGGATTAAGATTTTTATAAATGTATATCCGGATTTAGTGTGTGAAATTTTCTCAATAGTCTCTTAATAGTCAAATAAACCTAATGATAATTATCTGTATTTGTATTTGGTATCATGTTAAAAACGCTACATATTTTTGTATCATAGTTTATTTTCATCTTGAACTCTATTTACTTTCAATAGGTCTATTCCAGTTATAAATGAAAGATACAGAAGCAAAGTAGTTTGCTCAGTCTTACATAATATAATTTTATCACCGAGGTCTAAACTTCTGTGTGTATAATGACAAATTTGAAACTTAACCACTATAAAAATGTTCCACATGTGATATATTCAGTTTCGAACATGACAGTTGGTTGGGTTGCTTGTGTTTTAGTCAAGTACAGGTGGTGTCCTCCTTATTGTGAGTTGTGAAACAAATCGTCTTATATTCCCCCCCAAGACCTCAAAAATCTGTGTCTCAATTCTAAAAAATTATAAATATCTCTTAACTTGATTTGCATATGAGAGTCAGTGGGATTTAGTCTTTTTGAGTCAGGGTTATTGAACATGCCACACATTTTCTTTTTTCAAAGAAGATGAACATGAGAATGTCAGATTCCACTGGGTATTACAAGCTGCTAGCTTGAAAAATCAATGTGATCACTAAAATTGTAAAATGTAGCTTGTAATTTGCTCTTGCAGTCTGCTGAGCAAGACATTCAACCATGACAACACCCACCTGTCTGTATCTGCCATTGCTGTAGCTACCCACTGTTACCACACATGGTTCACTCAGACAGAAATCATTCTTCCACACTACGTGGATTTAAATACTTAAACTTAAGTGGAATATTATTCATATTTACAGCTAAACAATTATGGAGAGGAAGGCTTCACAATTATGACCATTATAGATGATGTGAACAGAAAGGACCAACTTTCTTGTTCTAAAGAAATACTGTGTTATAGGGTTTGTTAAGAAGCCCAGTGAGGTCTGGAAGTATCTGAATTTTAATGACTAAATCCAGTACAACATTGCAAATATAAAGAATCTCACTCAGAATGCTTTCCATAAGTTCAACTTATTAAAATAAAATACGAGA
Organism: Otolemur garnettii; assembly: GCF_000181295.1. NCBI lineage: Eukaryota > Metazoa > Chordata > Mammalia > Primates > Galagidae > Otolemur > Otolemur garnettii. The sequence continues at coordinate 4,517,963 of NW_003852428.1, read as the reverse complement.
TCTTTTCAATACAGGTGTGACTAACCTACACTTTTTAAGAAATTGGTATATACATTTACCTTTAAGTCGTCCAATTACATTACATAATCACATTGAATATACAAATGTATCCTTCTAAAGAGTATCAATAAAATTTGAAGGATTATTTAGATTTTTAGTTTTTTTGTTAACTTATTCATTTATTTTTATTTCAGGTTAATATGAGGCGACAAATGTTTTGAGTACATTGTTTGCATTTGTTAAATAAAGTCCAAATAGTAGCTGAGCCCTCTACCCAGGTGTGTTAGATACCCTTAACATGAATGCCCTTAGCAACATGTTCATTGTTGTTCTTACTTTTTATTGGTACCATTTAAGTACCTTAGCATGACTTATTTTTTAAAAAAATAACTCATGACTCTCATTGTGGTAAATTGCACAGTTGCACTTCCTCAAGAATTATCAAAGATCCTAAATTGGAATCCCAGTAGAAAATGAATGTAATTTTCCTTAATGCTATTCTGTATAAAACATTTTACTATTATTCTTCCATGAATCTTCTTTATACTCAAGTTGTCCTTTTTTTCAAAAAGTGAACTAAGTGCCTGTCTAGTACTAAAGTGAATGGATACAATTCTATAATATCCTGACAGGTTAGTTCTGGGTAGAGAGAATTAGTAACAACATCAACAAAAACACAACGCGCTAATTTGATTTACAAGTTTCATATAAGTTAAAGTGCATTTCCTTTAAAACAAACATAATTATGTAGTTTATAAAATTTGAAACTAAAGGAAGAAGTGATAATGGTGTATGAAATCGCTAAGTTCTAAGCTGCCATTGTAAAATTATTTTAGAGGTCAGGTGCAGTGACTCATGCCTGTGATCTCGGCTTTCTGGGAGGCCAAAGCAGAGGTGTTGCTTGAAGCCAGGAGCTGGAGACTAGCCTAGGTAACATAGTCACATAGGGACACATCTCTACAATAATGTGTGTATATATATATATATATAAAATCTGTCTTCAGACATGAGGAAATGTGCCTACAGTCTTAGCTACTAAAAAGGCTAAGTCAAGAGAATCACTAAGGCAATGAGTTGGAGGCTGCAACGAGTTATGATCATGCCATGATATTATAGCATGCATGTTAGAGCTAAGCAAGATACTGTCACAAAAAATAAAATAAAATGAAAAAATAAATATGTAAATACAATGATCTGACAATTATGTACTTGTCACCCTGCTCTTAAATTGGAGCACTGCACAAACATGGCAAGGTTTTTTTTGTTGTTGTTGTTTTGGCCACGGCTGGGCTTGAATTTGCCACCCCTGGTATATGGAGCCCCATAGTAAGGTTTTATAACCTTGGTACGTGCATGTCGTACAGCTGTGTTCATGTGAACATGTGGTGATGTCTTGCTGAGAGGCGTTCATTTCTGTTGTCTGTTTTTATGCGCCGTGGGAGAACTTAGAAGCTTAAATTAGAGCAAAGAATAAACATTAAATTTCTTGTTAAACTTGGCAAAAGTGAAAAGAAAGCAGTGACATCTTAATTCAAATCTACGAGCATTATGGCCAGAAGGAAATGTTGATATATAAAAGGATTAAATGCTTTTCTGAGGGGAGAGAAAATGTCACTGATGAAGAGAAGTCAGGGTGGCCAGGTATGGGCAGAACTGACAAAAACATTGCTAAAATCCATCTAATTCTGCATCACAATTATCTGCTGAGTGTGAGAAACATAACAGGCCAAGTAAACAGAGATAGAAATACAAGAAAATCTTAAGTGAAGATACCGGCATGAGAAAGGTGTGGCTTTTACATCATGGCAATGCACCAGCTCAGGTGCCACTGTCTGGGAGGGTCTTTGGCCAGTAGACTAATAACTGCACTGGAACACCCTCCTTACTCGCCTGATTTCACCCAAAGATAAGGGAAGTACTGAAATAATGACATTTTGATGATATTCAGGGCATCAAGAGTAATTAATAACTGCTCTGATGACCAGTCCAGAAAAAGGTCCAAAATTACTTTGAAAGTTGGACCAGGCGCTGGCTTCAGGGCGTAACTTCCCATACTCAGATGGTGCCTCTAGTGATATTGAGCAATGAGGTAAATGCATCACTTCTCCCAGTATGAATTGGCTACTTCATTTTCAGACCTTTGTAAAAATAGTTAATGGTTTGATGTATTCGATTGAATTATGCCTCATTTTTCTTCTTTTTAATAGTATTTTTTTATTAAGCTGTACATTTTTCCATGGCTCCACTGGAAACAGAGTATCATTCTATTTCCTGTTGATGCTGGGGTGCAAATATGATTTGATTACAGCTAGTGCAATGTGGGTACATGATGAGATGAACATGTTTTTTTTGTTTTTTTTTTTTTTTGCTCCTGTTTTTTGTTGATCCACCACGTACATATCCCAGATAGCCACTCACACTGACAGTCCTTCTGCAGCCTCGCACCCCAAAATGAGTCATGTAGAGCCAGTCTTAACTTCACCGTCCAGCCCACCAAGATCACGAAATTACAGCCGAACTTTAGGTCTGTGGGTGTGAAGAGTTTTAATAGAAAGTATTTTTTGGGCAGTGCCTGTGGCTCATATACTGGAGGTGGCAGGTTAAAAGCCAGCCTTGGACAAAAACTGGGGCTGGGTTTGAACCCGCCACCTCCAGCATATGGGGCTGGAGCCCTACTCCTTTGAGTCACGGGCACCGCCCAAGAAACTATTTTTTTTTAAGTGTTTATAGGAAGATATTAAAACTATACAATAAGTTCTTTTTCCCCAACAAAATTTGCTTATATGAATGACTTAACCGATCTTGTTTCTTTTCTTTTCTTTTTTTGATACATTAAAATTTGGTTTAATAATTCTTTGCAGCAAAAAAAAAAAAAAATCACATGTGTAGTGAATGAACAAGAAACATTTTTACTATAGCAGTAGTGTATTATTTTTAACTACCATCCCATGAATTCATAGGGAAGAGGCTCCAGTAGCTCAGGGAGGCACCTTGCCATTGAATGTGACAAAGCGTTGATTAACTTTTGGATTCATGGGCAATAGGTTCCAGCACCTCGTATCACTGTTACATGGGGTCTAATTGGTCATCCTGCGTGCTATGCTATACACCTATTATGCCATTAGCTCATGGGGAATAAATAGGTTCTTGCACCTAAAAGCATGGGTCCACTGGTACTCCCGTGTGTTATGTTATATGCTTTCTGCCATGAATTCATAGGGAATGGGTTCCAGGAGCTCAGGTTCCTTTCCATTGGTTCTCACAAAGTGAGCTTCTCTGGGTGGAGCAGGCTGGCGCTTCAGTTGAACCCAGGTACCTTTCTCTTTGGCTTCCTTCTTTTTCTGATCATTTTCCTTTACACATTTCAGGAAGCTATCTCGACTCTTAGAGTGCTTAATATGCTGAGTATGAACATTAATCCTCTTGGCAAGAATCTTGCCCTTAACTTGTTTGTTTACAATAATGCCAACAGCATGCTGGGTAACACTGTAGACTCTTCCAGTTTTGCCACGGTCACATTTGTGTGGCCTGCCTTTTTGAACAGTACCCATCCCGTTGATGTCTACGATATCACCTTTCTTGTAGATTTGCATGTATGTGGCCAAAGGAACAACTCCATGTTTTCTAAAAGGCCTAGAGAACATGTGTTGGGTGCCTCTCCTCTGTCCTTTGTGTTTGTCATTTTGAATTGCTGAAAGATAGCTTCTCCAGCCGAAAGGCCGATCTTGTTTCTTGATTGTAAAATATCAGTTGTTTCCAAGATCTATGAGATTATCTATTTTTTTCTCAATTTTATCTAGCATCTTTCTTATATACTCATCATGTTATCAATATATTCTTTTTCCAACTTTTCTCTTATTAATTAATTAACTGCTTTCTCTATATGGGCTGATACCTTGAGAAGATCTGACACTATCTGATAATTTACAACAACATGTTTTGGTAGTCATAAGTATTAGAGAACCGAAACACTGGAAGTGATGTGATGACTTATTTGCATGTTTATATCAGGCTTTTCATACTATTTATTTAAAATGACAGTCTTTCTATAGTATCTAAAAACCATTTATGATTCTTCTCATTAAAAATGGACAACAGTGGTTACAATTCTTTCAATAATAAATCACCAACCTTTTATCTGTTTCTGGAGGCACACATTTGAAAGAGGAATTCATCACTACCTGAGATGCTATTTTAAGTTTTAATGAATACAGTTTTGTGAAACTTAGCTACCTCACATGAGCAATAAATATTTAATCCAATGGAGATAGAAAAGGGTGAAAAGGATACATGTATTCCTTGGGGAAAGATGAAATATAAATTGATATTAAGATAAATATTTATCTGTAGGTTAAATTTCTTCTTGTAACCCACACTTAGATTTATTCATCAGTTGTTTATAGCTTTTGCTTAGGGATTTACTTAAACCGGCTGTAGTTTCAAGGAAAGTAGTAATTACCTTATTGAAGGAAATACAATCTTTTAGTGTCCTGAGCACCTAATATTTTTTTCCATATTTGTAATTGTGAGACGTAGCATAACTTTAGTAGAGGAATACACTGAGTAAATGGGTGTGGCTTCAGTGAATGGCATGAATGAAAATGTTCATGAGACATGTAGGGGCTCATGTCAAGATTCACTGCTGCCTGTATAACTCACTTAGAATTTCATGCTGTATGTTGCAGCTTAGTAGAGAAAATATTTACACGATCTATTAATTAACATTTAAATAAGTAGATTATATATTCTTACCTACCAATTTATATAACAGCTCCTTGCATATTATTAAAACAAAAATAGTAATTTTGGAATCAATTTTTAAGAGAATAATTACAGTGATCACCATCATTATCTAAATTAAAAGCATTATTCATCATCAGCAGTACCATATTTTTTTGCACACTTACACTCTTTGGGAATATTTTTACTACTTGGGGTGGAAAAGTTGACATTTTTAAAATGCCTTGTGTAGTCAATTTCTTTTTTATTTAGTTTTGGTTGATAAATTCATTTGTTTCATGCTTTCTCCTGCATTGAGTTCATTTTCTCACATCTGGTAACTCTATGCAGAAAGATAGTCATACAACCCTCTCATGGAAATTTTTCACAAACTTGTTAGATGTTAGATCTCAACTACTTTCTCTCCTTAAACATGGTGACACAGCCCAATACTCAGCCTTTCATTTGAGTTTTTGGCATTGAGCCATATGTGTTTTCTTTTAAATTGTGGATCTGTCCCTGGGTGCTAACAGACTCACCACTTCTACATAGAGTAGGTCCCACGCCTACACAGGTTACTACACAGTTTTGAGACAGGCTGTATTATGGTTCATTATTTTTTTTCCAAGAAACAGTCAACAGCATCCTTTGTAATCACCTAGGCAAGTTTTAACTGCTCGGCTTGTCAGTGTCACTGGGAGGGCTTCATTTGTTTCCATCGGTGTGGATTTTAGGTTTTTTGATTTTTGTGTCTCTTAAGACTTTTATAGTGATCCACATACAAAAGATCAGTAAATCTGAAGACAGAACAGGAGTGAGGGGGTTTGTTGTCACCCTAGAAATTTCCCATCTCAATGGGACCTACTTTTTTGAGAATTTCCAGATAGCTGGGCAAAGTTTCCTACCACATGGTTTTCTGTACTCTTATATCAGGATCATAAATCAAAAGGTAGTATTGATTATTACAGAGATGATAGAACAAATATAATAAACTTACTTTAAAGTTTTAAAAATTTTAAAGGCTAATTTTTAAAAGAAATTGGTTGAGGTAATAGTTTTTTAAATGAATAAATATGAAATACTTGTAATATTAGTATTTTTAAATGAATGAATTATTAATGTTAATAATTCATATGTAAATTATACTCTCCTATTTGTAGCCTCAGTATAATAAAAAAGCAGACCATTATCCTTTGAAGCACATTTGTATACACATTAATCACTTAAATAAAATAGTCTCTTCTTTAAGAAATTAATCCATGTAAAGAAATGAAATGGTATTACTCATAAAACAATGTAATTCTCTTGGTGCCTTTTCAGTATTGACATTAAGGAATATTAAGTTTTTATAAAACATACTCACTGAAGCTTTTCCCAATCACTGTTTCTTCATATGTAAAATATGACTAACGTGCTGCTATGAACTTAGTTAAACCCACTTTAATCATACTTCAATTTCTTTCCTATGCAAATGTGTAAGTTTTTTAATTGGAAGATTAATAAAATTTACTTAACACATTATTAATATAATTACTATTTGTAATATAAAACTAGAATTAATAAACAGTGATTTCATTTACCCCAAAATTGTCTGTTAAGGTCAAATGTACTGTTAGCTTTTCAAGTTCCTTTTAAAAGGAATATAAATTAATATAACAGAGTAGAATACATTCTGTCACTAAATTTATTTACATACTAATTTGGTATAAAATATCTTTAGAACAAATGTGAAAAGAGACAGAATGTGATCTAGTTTATTTTTGGACAACATGGAGGGTGTTGGAAACCATTTTTGTAAGTGATGCTTCACAAGAATGGAGAAACAAACACATGTACACACTACCAGATTGGAGCTGATCATTCCACACTTAAGGACACACACGGAAGAAAATCTCAATGAAAATCAAGCTGGGGGAGGGGAAGCTGAGAGGAGAGAAAGAGTAAGTTCACACCTGTGGGGTATGATGCACACTAAGTGAAGGGCACACTTACTTGTGTAACTTTGACTCCACCTGTATAAAAACAAATTATGTAAACCAAACACCCATGCCCCATAACATGCTGAGGAAAAAGAAATACACACACAATGTTAAAAGAAAACAAACCGAAAGAGGATTACGTATAGACCATATATTCAATTTTCTGATGTGGAATAAAATTTTAGATATAATATGGTCTTATGTATTTAAAAAGTAATTATTAAATTTTTGCCAGGTGTAAAGTAGTATTTTAGATTTGGAAGTTATTACAATTTATAGTTTAAAAACATCTCAAGATTTATTGTCTTCTTAAAAAGTCATATTAAAATGCATTTATAATTATAATTGATTAAGACATTATCACAATAAATTTTGAAACCACCAAAGTGTTCTCTAACATAAATTAGGATAATAGATAAAATTAGTTTCAGATAAATTGCATTATTCCTTTGAAATTATTGTAATTGCAGATTTGTATAAAGCTAAGCTATATATTTCAAATAGGTACTTAACAATGTCAGTTTCAAGTGGAAATGTAATTCTCTGAGCTCTTCAAAATATTTTCCACCTCTTTGACCTAGGAACCACTCTAATTGGGTGTTGCTATTTAACTCATAGCTGGATAGAACCATTGGTATAATGATAGAAATAGATAACATTCTACTTTTTACTGAAGTAAATGTATTGCATTTAGAAATATTATTGAATAGTATACCTTATTGTGCTAACATGCATGATTATCTCAGAAACTATCACCTTTTAATTTTTTTCAACTGTTCTACCTTGATATATTTCTAATATATTTTGTCTAGTTCAAGAGAATATTGTGAAATTAGTCCTATCATAATTTTACAATATTTATTCTTAATCAATGAATGACTAACCACTTGGATAAATTGTGAATTTAGTTGATTTAACTATAAGTAAAATCAGGGCTACAATTATGAGCCCAGATTTTGAAGCTAGACACCTGGGTACAAAATCATAGATATGTCATGTTGGATAAGTTATTTGGCTGCTTTCTGACTCAGTTCACTCAGTTTTCCACAAAGGATAACAATTAAACCAAAATCTACCTCCAGGGATTATTCAGAGAATTATTAAATTAGTTTATAGAAGCTTTTAGAATAGTACTTGGCACATACAAATAGATAATAAAAGTAATAAATTTTAGCCTAACTGAATAAATCAATATTGGATAGTGAAATATTAGCAAGACAAAAATTCCACCAGACCCATGTCAAGAGATCACTAACCTTATGAAAATTGTGGCTAATAGTATGAATAGTCTTAGCCTAATTGTTTAGGAAATACAGTAGAATGGATTGCACTTTAGTACACAATTTAGAATTAGATTAAATGATTTTTCATTACTTAAAATGAACAATATGTTTCCTACTCAGTTTAATGGCCAATTATGTTTAATATATAAATCTTAACTTTATAGTGTTTATAATTCTCATGCAATAAAAATGTCTAAAGTAAATTTTACTCTGTGTTACAAAGGGAAGTTCTTGCCTGACATATTTAATTTCAAGATAGTATAACTGTTAAGGTAGCATAGAATTTTCAGCATAAAAAGCTCTGTAAATTAACAATGACAAACTAATTACGGCGGTAGATGCAATACCCTGACGAAGGTTATCATGACACTGTGTAAATCCATAGTTCATAAATTCCTGTAGTTTAGATTACAACTCAATAATGGGGGTGGGAAGGTGAGGAAGAAAGCAATACTTATGGCAGTCAATATTTGCTCACTTCGTCTTCATTCATGTGACAGAAGTCAGTAATTAATCTCTACCATAATTATTCTATGAATTATTATTGCAGGAAAATTATACCAGAGAAGCATTTCATGAGTACATTTTTATCAGATAACACTCTACATTATATTTTAAATGTCTGTTAAAAAAATAAGTGATCACTGTTGAAGAAGTTTAATAATAATGAATAAAATTACCTTAAATGAGTTTCTTCGGTAGAAAAGTTCTTAATATGTTCACTATAGAAGATATATCTAAATTTCCAAACATATATGTAGAAAGTTCCTTTCAGAAGGCTATAAACCTTAAATACGATTTATATCACAATAACTATATGGGGAACTCTATTAAATCTAGATAATAAGTTGTGTATTCACAAAGTATTTTAACATTAATTATGTAATAAAATTCTTATTTTATCTGAAAATTTATCTCTCACTAGATTTAACAATATTTAATGAAAAATGAATTATTAAAGTGGTGGCAATGTCATTTTAAACATATAGTGACATTGATACCAGATTTCAGATTCTTGGTCTTGGTGACTGGAAGAACTGACGGACCACAGGATCAGTATTTAGAGGTCAATAAGTCAGGATTTATTCAAGGAACAAAAATTACAACAACTGCAAAAAACCAAACCTCCTGGCAGACAGAACCCAGGAGGTGAATAAGCTCTCCTGCTCCCTCTTTTTGGGCTCTCTGCTCACTGGGTTACTAGGTTTATATAGTGTGGGGGGGGGTTGCTGAACTCAATGTTGACTTTTAGGTGTGGGTCCTGGTCAGTTATAGTCAGTTGTCCAATGAGCTTTCAGGCCTTGAAAATTTACATGAAATTGACAAGTCAGAAGTCCAAGTGGAGGACATGGCAAGGCACCATGGAGTGCAGGTGGGGGAGACAGCAAGGCACCAATGTCTCCCTGCAGGTGTCCAGCTGGATATCAAGCTGGTTCCTCCATTTTCTGTATCATCAACACTTCCAGGGCTAAGGTGGCAGGTCGTGGTGCCACCTTGTCCTGCATCAACATGTGTTTAAAATAATAAAATGATGTGTTAAAATAATAAAAGTCCCCTTTCTAACATCTTAACTTCATACCTTATATTCTTGTAATATAGATGTATATATATTACATGCTTAATATGACTTTTTTGAATGTATGTCATGTCAGGAAAATTGCTTAGACTCTATGATGGGTATGAAGTCAAAATAAAATGGAATACACCTACCAAAACCTACAAGGCATTATCTAATCCATGTCCAATGATATTCCTTTAATGTTACCTGCCATGGCTAGTCTTCTGATTTATGTATCTTGTATTAGTTACCTGGTCATGCATAACAAACAGCCCCCAAATTCAGTTTGGGGTCTTAAACTAACACATTTATTATTTTACCATCTGTTGGTCTATAATTCAGGCATAGTTTAACTGGTATCTCTGTTTCTCAGACAACTGTAATCAAGGTGTTGGCCAGGGCTAATGTCTAATCTGAAGGCGTCATTGAGGAAAGATCTTTTGAACATATTCGTTTGTTTTCCACAATGTTTAGTTTCTTGAAGCTGCTAAACTGTTGACATCAGTTTTTGCTAACTGTTAGACAGAGACCATCATCATTTCCCTCCCACATAGCTCTTAAATAGATCTTCTTACAGCATGAGAGCTTGCTTCATCCCAGCAGAGATAAAATACAAACACACACAGAATCATAGCCTTTTATAATTAAATCTTGAAAGCGGCATACATTACTTTTGCCACTTTGTATTTATTAGGAGCAATGTACTAAACCCAGCCCTCAGTCAAGTGGAGGGGATTGCAGTGGCGGTCAGTATCAGAAGGCAGTGATCATTGCAAGACATTCTAGAAAGTTGCTCCACACACAGCTCCAGATCCTCTAAACACCTGTCTATTCTTCAAACATATCAAGGATGCTCCTACTGAAGGTTTTACAATCTCCTACCACCAGAATCCTCTTTCTCCAGATTTTGAAAGTTTTGCTCTTTTTTATCAATCAAGAAATTTTACAATATTACAGACTCATTTCTGGTATATCATATTGAAAATAATATGTATAATATCTGTCAACACTAAACATTGAACACTTTCTTTCACCTAACCTGCTACAGTTTTATAGTACTTAACACCATCTGATATATTTTACATTTACCTATAAATGTCAGCTTCAAAAGTGGTAAGAGAGCAATTCTTTACTCAAGTGCTGATGCATCCTTAACAATTAAATGACTAAATGAATAAACAAAAGAGAAACCATATCCATTCATAGTCTTTTATTCAGTGATAATTATTCTGGGATGTTTTACAAGAGAATGAGTCAAAATATTTTTAGACATCGAAAGTAATTGTCTTGCCTCTATTTCTCACAACATTAAATTTCATAATAGTTTAAATGGTGTATGTTAACAATGATGAATGAAACTATTCAAAAATATTGTTGAATTCCATTAGTGAAAATTTTCACAATACAGTTAATTAAACAGTTAAGGATTATTTGGATTATCCTTATCATATTATTTGGATTATAATTATTAGGTTTATTATTTGATTAAAAAGAGATATATGTAAAGATATATGTTCTTATAATGGTTTATCTGGTAGAGAGATCATGAATTTTATTTAATTATATGTGTTTTATACCCCACTGAGAAGATATATGAGGGGTTTCACTGGGTATTCATATAACTAATATTTACATGTAAGTAGTCATAATAATATTTTTAAATTTCAACTTGTGTTTATAATTTTACACATGACATAAAAACAGAACAGAAAAAGAAATAGGAAAATAAAGTTTAAGAATAATAATTACCAGTCAGGCATGGTGGCTTATACCTGTAATCCTCACATTCTCCCATGGGAGTCTGAGGCAGGAGGAAGCACTTCAGGAATTTTGGAATGAACTAGAGGAAGACCTTGTAGCTACCAAAAATAGAAATATGAGTCAGGTATTGTGTCAGCAGCCTGTAGCCCCAGCTACTCCAGAGGCTGAGGCAGGAGGATTGCTTGAACTCAGCAATCTGAGGTTACTCCAACCAAGGCTGATACCACAACACTCTCCAGGCAACACTGTCTCAAAAAAGAAAAAAAGAAGAAGAACAAGAATTATTAACAGATAATTAATTTTGTTCTAAATACTGTTACATACTGATTATGTAATGTCTGTTTAAGCCACAAAACAAAATTTATGTATCCTGCTTAATTTGGTGAAGAAATTAGACTTTAAAAGAAATGAAAGAAAATGAAATAGAATTAATTGAGATTTTTTAATGAGTTAAAATGTAACATTATGTTTTTAGAAATAATTTTTAGAAATTTTTAGAATTTTAGAATTTTAGAATTTTTAGAAATTATTTACTTACCTACTACCTAACTGTATAAGTCAGAGATATTCAGAGAAACAGAACCAACAGGATAAAATTTATTGAGAAAATTAATGTTAAACTAAAATATATCAGTCATGGAATAAAGCATAGTAAAATTATAAGTTGAATAAATACTTCCATAAAAAGAAAACAATTTTCAAATAAGGTTAAAATATGAAAGAATGGAAAATGATCCTATATGTTTATCGATCAACATCTAGTAATAGCAGAACATGATTCAAAATGATTTAAAAGGGAATTTAATATAAAGAACTCTTAACTTAGGCTTAAAGCTATTAACTAGTTTTTCTGATAAAACAAAAAGAGAACATGGATACTCCTCAAGGGGGTAGTTGCTAAAAGCAACAAATCCCTATACCTTTAATGATGGAATGTTCCAAAATAATAAACCTGCTTCCATGTTACTGTCTGGTCTCCCTGGAAAATGGGAACTCAGTGTTTTTCTGTACTTTGGACAGATTACTAATCTGTGGCAGTTAGCTTTGGTGAGAAGAACTTAGTTTTAAGTGCATTTGTCTTTGTAACCATGACCAATTTTTACATAAGCATATTGAGCAAACACCAATATAACTGGGAAAACAGGGTGTCGTTCTGCCATCAAATTAGCCATTTTATTCACTAGATGATTATTCACTCACAAGAGACACAGATATCTTTACCTTATTTCCATTCTGAGAAGTCCATCTACATGCCTCCTTCCCACAACATTTGTTATAACTCTTTCATGCTCTGTGGGAGACTTAGGTGGGTGGATCACCTAAGCTCACAAGTTCCACACCAGTCTGAGCTAGAGCAAGACCCCATCTCTAAAAAAATAGCTAGGCATTGTGGTGAGCACCCATAGTCCCAGCTAGTTGGGAGGCTAAGGCAAGAGATTCTCTTGAGCCCAAGAGTCTGAGGTAGCTGTGAGCTATGACATCAGAGCACTCTACCAAGGGTGACAAAGTGAGATTTGTCTCAAAAACAAAACAAAACAAAACAAACAAACAAAAACTTACAAACTAATTCTTTCTAATATACAGAACACCCAGGAAAATAATCAGAAACTGTTTAAAAATTGGCATAAAACTATAATCTTTACCACCTTTTAGTCCAGTAAAATGAGACTTTTTGTGCATGTTGATTATTGTTTCATTTAAGAAAGTAAAACATTGAGGAGTCTTTGATACAATTGCATAATTTAATGTACTGAACACCATAATCAATCTAATTCTGTGAACCTGAGGTCCAAATAAGAAAAAATAAAACTGTCCAGCTTTACAAAGAGGAAACAATCAAAGATATTTGCCTATAGGGTGGAGCCTGTGGCTCAAAGGGGTAGGGCGCTGGCCCCATAAATGCCAGAGATGGTGGGTTCAAACACAGTCCTGGCCAAAACCTGCAAAAAAAATAAAATAAAATAAAATAAATAAATAAAAATAAAAATTAATAATTTTGCCTATAAACAGTAAAAACCTTGTGTTAGATCATTACTTTTTTCACTACTTCTTTCATTTCCTTCAGACCTTACAATCTCTAAGAAAAAACATGATTAGTATAAATCAAGTGCCCACTTATTTGAAGAGATTTTTCAAATCTTTGTAAGTTGTCAAGGGTATTTTTTCTCTGAATGTCATGAGCATAATTCTTTAAATTTTTTGACTTTTGCCCATTTGTGAAAAGAAAGAGTCTTGCTCTCTATCAGGAGGATTAGAGAATTAGAGGGCAAGATAACCTGGCAGAGAGTTGGGAGACCTTTCAACCTGTCAAATGATCAAAACCACCTCACAGTTGCATGGGGTCAGGCTCCCATGGCTGAACCCACTGACTACTTATTTCCATGCAGTCATTCACAAAATGCTTTCTGACAGCTTGTTTTCAATACTCCCAAAATCCATTAATGCAATTTTCTTAGAAAATGTAATATTCATGAAACTTATTCATAAAGAGCTTACAAAGGACTCTGAATGCAAATAAGACTGCAGTTTGTGTTATAGGCTTTGATTCACAACTTTATTATTAAATGAATAGAATTCAGTCATCACATAAATTTACAGAAATTTATTTTCTCAGATTTTCCTGTGTTTTAAGTTCCTGAGCAATTACTACTTTCTCCTAAACTTTTATTTTAATAAAAACAAGCTGGAGATATGAATATTTCCTGACCCATAAGTAAAATAATGATGAAAATTGTTCTGAAGCTGTTTGAAGACAGTTTTCAATGGTTGGGGACAGGAGGATTTGACACTACGTTTGCCTTAACATAACATTTCTACTCTGTTCCTTATTGATTAAAATTATAATTTTGCTACAGTTAAACTGAACTATGTAATTGTTTCAGGAATACAAGCCTTTAAATCAATGGTAAATAATATTGTGCTTTAAATATCTAAAGGACATACCAAATGTAAAATATCTAGGTGATAGATATTCTGTTTTAGAGTAACAAATATAAAACTTAGCTTTACTCCTAGTGTGGAATTGTACATAGATCACAATAGGGTCATCTGCATATGGGTTGGAGGACTAGAGGTAGATATTTCACAAAGAGGATAAGCACAGTACTCAGAGATGGGAGTAAAGTTGGGTGAGAGAATAAATTACCAAAAGAATGAAGAGTATCCTTTATATCAACATAATTCCTTATAAGAATGGTGGAAATTTACTTTTAAATTTCTTACATTTCATTTATAAGAACAGACTGCTATGAAGTGAATGTAATACAGTATTCATGGGTTTCCATTAAAGGTGACATACTGTGTTTGCCATTCCTACATAAACCTTAAGCATTATTTTACTTACATGTTCATAAAATCTTTTATTATAAAATAAATTATTGATTTTTTATTAGATACATTCAAGTTTGGCCTTTATCTTGATGACAGAGGGGTTAACTCTAAAATTAATATATAATATTGAAAAATAACCTTTTTATCAGTTTGATAGTAACTGATTTTCAGTAAGTAAAAATTAATTCCCGATGCATTGGCTATTTAGATTATAATGTAAAAGCAGTTAAACACTATTATTCAATACCTTTTCAAAAGGATGGGATTTCAATCCAATGCTTGGTATCCTTAATTTTCTCTTAGTTATCTCAGTATTAACACAAATTTAAAGTGTTTGTTATATGAACCACATTACTATCTGCACCTTAATATATTCATGATTGGTTAACCTGGAAATTATCATTTGGATTTCAAGAATGCAATCCCATTGTTGAAGAGTAAACAATAATTTCATTTTAGTATTGTTTCTGGAGAGATACAATAGTTGCCAGTTATGTCTTGAGAGATGACGATCCCACATGCTATTTGTTTGTGCAGTAACCCAAATGTTGACCAGCCATGCTAGTTATTTTCAAGTCTTATCATCTGGGATCATTTACATGAAGCATGCTATTTGAAAAAGAATCAAATTCAGAAATTCAGCTGCTAAGATTGCCTGATACAGTGGTGGGAATTAATCACAAAATATTTCAGTAGGAAAACTGGATACTATTTAGTAATTCTGTTGGTTTTATGCTTATTTAAGAATTTTTTTTAAATGATAGTGAGTCTGCATGTCATCTATAGACTCTCCTTCTTCAGTCTCATCCACCTTACCTGGACAATGACACTAAAGATAAACACCTTTAATTAACTATGATGACTAGCAGCAAGCAGATATTACATTCAAAATACATTTATTAGTTCCTAGATTTCTGTCTTCTAATATGTTTTCCTGAATTAGTTTCTTATTTTTTCTTTTTGATTTTGAAACAATTTCAGAAAAAAAGTTTTGCCAAAGCATATGGTAGAATCCTCAAAATGTCATCAAAAGTGAAGAAGTTCTTACATTTAGTTTATGGTTAAATTTTTGTGGAACTGTCAAAATGTTTTTGTTCACATTCATTTTTAATACAGTTGTGTCAGTATCATGTGCATTTTTGTTGTTTTTTGAACATCATGACATGAAAACAAATCCTTCCAAAAGAAGTGTTCTATAGTCTTCATACTAGAAGAATAGGTGGACAACCTCATGCTGAATAATAGTTGGGTTCAGGAGGGGATAAAAAAGGAAATACTTAAATATATCAAACAAAACAACAATGAAGACCTAACTGACCAAAATCTGTGTGATCCGGAAAAGGCAGTCTTCAGAGCAAAATGTATTGTATTAGATGCCTGTATTCAAAAAATAGAAAGAAAGCAC
>NW_003852428.1:4489551-4501908 GCF_000181295.1 Otolemur garnettii | reverse complement strand
AAAATTGAAAACAAAAGAATCATTCAGAAAATTAACAAAACCAGAAGTTGGCTTTTGGAAAAAAATGAATAAAATCAATAAACTTTTGGCCAGATTAGCGAGAAACAGAGAAGCAAAACTCTAATAACCTCACTGAGAAATGATAAAGGGGAAATAACAATGCAAGCCACAGAGATACAAGAGTTTATCTCTGATGACCACAAGACCCTCTATGCCCAGAAATTTGACAATGTGGAGGACATGGTCAATAACTGGAATTGTACCCTCTCCTTAGACTTAACCAAGAAGAAATAGATCTCTTGAACAGACCAATTTCAAGAACTGAGATCAAAGAAACAATAACAAATCTCCCAACAACAACAACAAAAATGCCCTGGTCCAGATGGCTTTGCACCAGAATTCTCTCAAAACTTCAAACCGCTTCTATCCATACTGCAGAAATTCTTTCAAAAATTGAGAAGGAAGGAATTTTCCTCCAACACATTCCATGAAGCACGTATCACCCTGATATTCAAGTAAATGACTTTTTTTTTTTTTTTTTTGGCAGTTTTTGTTTGGCCAGGGCTGGGTTTGAACGTGCCACCTCCAGCATATAGGACCAGCTCCTTACTCCTTTGAGCCACAGGTGCCACCCCCATAAGTGACAGTTTTTAAGGAGTGAATGAAAAAATACTAACGTAAGTATAAGTCAGACTGTATGTTTGAATATAGTGTTATAAATAAAGTTACATGGGGGCTCGGCGCCTATAGCTCAACCGGCTAAGGCGCCAGCCACATACACCTAAGGTGGCGGTTCAAATCCCCAGCCTGGACCTGCCAAACAACAATGACGGCTGCAATGAAAAGATAGCCGGGCGTTGTGGCGGGCGCCTGTGGTCTCAGCTACTTGGGAGGCGGAGGCAGGAGACTCGCTTGAGCCCAGGAGTTGGAGGTTGCTGTGAGCTGTAATGCCATGGCACTCTACCCAGGGGGACAGCTTGAGGCTCTATCTCAAAAATAAATAAATAAATAAATAAATAAAGTTACATGGAAACAGAGAAAAATATGTAGAGCTGTGTGTTAACATATCTGTATATTTCATTTAGGTTGATGAGATACATCAGTAGCACATGTAATTTAAAATTTTGGTTAATTTAATGAGGTTATATGGAATTATTTAGAACAATAATATTTAAACTTTAATCTACATTTTCATAAATATCCTTTAAAAAATGGAAGATACATATAAACCATTGATAGTTTATAGACACAGTTGCAGATATTGATATATTTTCTCAAAATGTAAGAGAATGATTAACTAAACTCAGTAAAGTAGTTGCCACTGCCTTGAAGAGAGAAAGGACTATATTGAGGGATGTCACAAAGCCAGAGTAGGCTAGATAACATTACATTTCTTACAATGAATTGAGCATGCTGATGTGTATTATCTTTTTAAAACTGTACTTATGAATTTTATATTTTCTTAATTGTTTTATATTTCCATATTAAAAGCTTATATTACACATGGCATTTGCTTTTGAAATTCAAAGAAGACCAGCCCTGTACCTGTGTTCACATATGCTTTGCTTCACCTTTACATTTCTTTTTGATACCTCACCCCACTAGAACATAGGAATTTGAAATGCAAAAAACTTTGAAAAAGAAATTGTATTCCTTGCTAAAGTTTTCAACAGGGCAAACTTTTTGTGTGTTACTAAGTGTGAAAATAGCTTGTCTTTGAAAAATTACACTGACTAAATTTCCATCATATTATAATATAAAAACAGTTGTAATTATGCTATTTTTAAATATTCTTATAATTGAGATGTATAAGAAACCAAAAACAAGGTGTTCTGGATGAAATGGTGATGACTATCCTTGGGACGCACAGCAATTTTCTTGCTATGAAGAAAATCACCCGACAGAGTGTCTGACTAACAGCACTCACTTCTGTTAGACGATCACACCTGACAAGACTGACTTTAAAATATCAAAGTCAGGCTAATGGCCTGCTATGAAGCAGAAATAATATTAAAAAAATATATAGATGTGGAAAATGACAGATTCTTCCTGCTTAGTCTGACAGGGCAGTGAGACTGACTGGTACATATTCTGGGTGCCATCGTATTAAATAAAAGTTATTAGAGAATAAGTTGACTTGCCAAATTTCATTATTCTGGCAAGCTTATTTCTCCTTTCTTGACCACATCTGTGATTAAATAGTAGGGTAAAAAAAGTTTGATAGAATGTAATATTTCTAACATTAGACACTATGGAATTATACATGTGTATGGATTCTCGGAACTTGTTGATACATCAATATGAACTGTCCATTCATCTCTCTAGGCTGTTGTTCAGCACTATGTCATTTTAATACTGTTATTTTAGGAAATCAAAACAATATGCTGTTAGTTTTTCCTAGATAATTAGTTCTTCTCTTCAATCCACATTTGCTTGTCTTTGCTTTTTCTCTTAGCCCATTATGCCATCCCAATTTTTCTTGGATTCTGTCTATTCTTTTTAATACTTTTTCAATAAATCATATGCCCAAGGAACTCCTATTTTAAAATATCAAAGTCTGCACATAAAAAAAATGACATTATGGTGAGGGAGAGAAAAAAAAAAGATCTTAAAATGTATGTATTATTCAAATTGCATAGCATTTTCTAAAATGCCTGTCAGTGTTGCCAGGGTGAGTGGTGAAGAAGGTGGGTACTAGTATATGGGGAGAGCACAAGGAAGGCCTTCATGGTGATGGAATAGTTCTGTTTATTGCTTGCTATGGTGGTAAAATGAAATTGTATTGTGACAAGTGACATCGAAGTATAGATACATTTAAAATTAATGTCAGTTTTCTGGGTTTGATATTGACTTCTCTGTATGTATGATGTAGGCCATGAGGACAAGTTGATGAAGCAGACATGAAACCTCTCTGGATTACTCGACAGCACCCTGCAAATCCATAACTGTTTTAAAATTAAAAGTTAGCGAAGGATACCAAAATATTGGGCAAGATTATTTTTAAAAAATAAATTTAATATCAAATAATCTTAGTTCTTAGTTTGAAAATCAGATAACTTATCAATAAGATGTTTGAGAACATGTGTCATTTTCACTAAAGATACGCAGGTGACACAGCTATGAACTCAGGGAATGGAGCCATATTTTATCAAAAATAAAGTAGTACATTCACTGGTTCCAGTGGTTATTTAAATAAAAATATATACTTTTGATATTAATTTACATATATCCATCATATACTTATGCACCTGTTCAATACCTACACTCTTCCTGTCTTTGAGAAATATATAATTCTTTGGAAAAGTTTAATTGTCAACATATAAACTACAGTATGAAAAGTGACATATATGCATCTGGGTTCTTGAGATATACGTATCAATGGATAGATGATATAGAGAATATTAGAAGCTCTCTTAGCCAAACGAGTTGTCTCTAGACTTTGGGGTACAGGTGAATACCCACACAATGAAATCTTATACATATCTAGAAAGAAAGAAAAATTATCAAGCCATGAGAACTTATAAACAGTCCTTAATCACAATTTGCTAAGTGAAAGAAGCCAATCTAAAAAGCTGTATATTGTATAATTCCAACAATAGGACATCCTAATACAACAGTAAAACTATGGAGATGGTTAGGAGATCAGAGGTTTCCTGGAGTTCAGGAGGTTAAAGGGAGGAGTAGGGATGATTAGGTGAAGCCCAGAGGATTTTTAGCATAGTAAAACTACTCTGCATTATACTATTAAGGCAAACACACTTATTATACATTTGTCAAAGTCGTGGAATGCACAACACAAAGAGGAAACTCTAATAAACTATCTAAATTACTTAATAACAATTTCTCAATATTAACCCATCAATTGTGACAACTATAACACAGAGACATAAGAAATTTAATAGAGGAAACTGCATATGTGTTTATGTTATACATGTGTATGGAATTATGTGGCAATTATCTACTTTTCACTAACATGTTCTGTAAATCTAAAACTGTTCTAAAAAATAAAATTGATTACTTTAAAGGATAGCCCAAGGAGTAAGGGAAAAAATAATGAAGAAACAAGCTAATTTTGATGGTAAGGATAAATGCAATTCAGATAAGTTTGGCAGGTATCAAGGAAAACTCATGCCCTTTATATCAGAGAAAAGGAAATTTGATCACAGCTGCTTATAATCAGTATCAGAAAAGTAAACCAAGAACAAAAATATGAGGAAAACTTGGAGAACATAACTTAAAAAATTTAATGGAATAACAATACTAAAATAATTATAACTCACAGGAATGCAAATAAATTTATGATTCATTTATAGAAATGTAAAGTAATTTAAGAAGAAATTTAATAATGAGACACCTCAATAAATAAATTTATAACGTAAAACAGGTAGAGATAAAAAGACTTCAAAGATATGAAATAAAATAGCAAGGATGAAATAACTGAAGTTAGTGCTTAGAATTAAATATTATCCATTAATATATTGAATAGTATGACCTAAATATCAAATGCACAATGAGAAAACAATGTGATTATCATAAGGTATGCAGAAATAATTAGCTAGAAAGAAGATAATTAAAATAGAGAACAAAGATAAAATATAAATACAACTGTGGTACTGCAAATCAAACAGAAACAAAAATCTACACAAATGCATGATAATGAACTTTTCTAACTAATGATATAAGTTGAATTGACCCAGAATTTCCCTCTTCCAGTATAAAATAATGTTCAATACTGGAAAAACTATGGAAAAAAATTAATTTTAAAATATATACTTTGGCTGAAAACCAGAAAGGAAAATTTTCAGGTTGCATAAACATAGATAAAACCCAAATATCATATAATGTGATGAATTAAAGCCAAGGAGCTCATCCCAATGAGATCTGAAGACAGATATAAAAAGCAAGGGTTCAAAGCAAAAGTTTAAAGTTTAAGAAATAAAGGTTTAAAGTTTCGAGGAAAAAGAGTGGTAGGTCTTCATATCCAAATAATCCAGGATCAGAAAGGCTCACATATTGTAGGAGAAGAAATATTTTTCCTTAAACTGTCCTAGGTTCAGTGATAGAGGCCCTGTGAATTAAACTGACAAAGGAAAGATTAGAAAAAGAAAGCATGGATTTAATGACACGTAATGTGATTCTCTTCACAGAAAAAAAAAGTCTCAAAGAGCTGTTTAGAATATAGAGCTAATTTTCCATCTTTATTATGAAGAGGGGACAGAGAATTTCCATATGGGAAAACTAATGACATTTTACACAGAATAATGGGCCTTGAGTAGAATAGATCGCGAGTATGATATTTTGTGACATCGTCTCTTTAGGCATAGTTACAGACACTTCCTGTCTCTACTTATGGGCAGTCTTGCCTGGTTATTACTAGAAGGGAGTTCTTTTGAATTCTGGGAGGCTCTGACTTGGGGCAGTTAAGAAATTTTAAAAACTCCAGTGTTTTCTGTTCAACATGTATTTTTTTGTGTCTCACAGTGGCATTTTCTAGATCCATTCAACATAACCTGGTTCATTGATATGTTGTCCTATCAATACAAAAAAGAATAGGAAAATAGCCCCTCAGAGGTCAGGTGAATAGGAAGAGAAGCCAACAACTTTTAACATTGTCTATGGGGAGAGTCAAGTGGGACATTTTCAGCCTAATAATACATCCCTGAAATGCTTGTGGTGGTGCCAAATATAAAACTTAGTGGTGTCAGAATGTACTAGGAGTGGGACTACTCTTGAATATAAAAAGAGTTTTAAAAAAGGAACAAAAAATTAAAATACATATTTGAGCATGGGCATGCATGCATGTGTATATGTGTTTTTGTTTTTGTTTTTGTTTTTTTTTTGAGACAAAGCCTCAAGCTATCCCCTTGGGTAGAGTGCTATGGCATCACAGCTCATAGCAACCTCCAACTCCTGGGCTCAAGTGAGTCTCTTGCCTCAGCCTCCCAAGTAGCTGGGACCACAGGTGCCTGCCACAATGCCTGGCTATTTTTTGGTTGCACCCATCACTGTTTTCGACGGGCCGGGCTGGATTTGAACCCGCCACCTTAGGTGTATGAGGCTGGTGCCTTAGCCACTTGAGCCACAGGCACCAAGCCATGTGTATGTGTTTGTATAAGCTTTTGTATCTTTACATGGATATAATAGGTTCCAGCTAGAGTCAAACAGAAAACTGTAACACACAAAAACTCTACAATACAAAAAATGCATTGCATTGATAAAATAGTTATTGTTGAAGAAAAAGTCACTTGAAAAATATATAGATGATATATTTATATATATTTACATATGTTACATATTATATATTTTTACATTATATATTACATATGTTTCATATATATTTATATATATATACACACATACACATATATTGATTTTTTGAGGTAGATTCTCACTCTGTCACCCTGGGTAGAGCATCATAGCTCACAAGGAATAGAACTCTTGCCTCAGCCTCCCAAGTAGCTGGCCTTATAGGTACCCACCTCAACACCTACCTAGTTTTTTTTATTTTTAATTTTTATTTTTTGCAGTTTTTGACTGGGGCTGGGTTTGAACCCACCACCTCCGGCATATGGGGCCAGCATCCTACTACTCCTTTGAGCCACAGGTGCTGCCTCTAGTTTTTCTATTTTTAATAGAAACTGGGTCTCATTCTTGCTAAGGCTGGTCTTGAACTCCTAAGCTCAAGCAGTTCACCTGCCTCAGCCTTCTATAGTGCTAAGATTACAGGAATGAGCCACCACACCTACCTTAATATAGAAAAAAAAAAAATTAAAGCACACACAAATAATCCATCCTTGTTTAGAGAATAAAAGATGATAAGTTGTTAAATTTAGACTCCAAACATTTTAAGTTTTTAGAAATTAATTTTAAAATATTAAAATAAAAACAAAATGAAAAATGTATTCTATATCCTTTCTGGCAAAGATCAGGCCATTTTGATGAGAAGAAAAAATGCACATTCTGGAGTTCAGAAAAGTGCTATTACATTTCAAAGTATCTCAAGGTAGAAGTAAAGAACAGAGAATAATAAAGAAATATCTGACTAAATTGTCCCTAATGCATCACAGCGATAAAGCAAGATAAAAAAATAGGAAAGAAAACTTAAGTTTGTGGAAGAAATAATAATACCTTTTAACATAAAAGGATGCTTTAAATTTCAGATTAATATGAGGGTACACAAGATTAGGCTAAATTGTATTTGTAAAGTCCAAGTTTCACTTGGGTCCTTCACCCAGGATGTGTGCTAAGAACCTCAATGTTGTACTTGTTAGGTAGAAACTTTCCCAATCTCCTCCCCACCTGTTCTTGAATGCAATTGTATTTTTGTCGCATATGTGCCTATAGTTGTTTATCTACTAGTCTCAAAATAGCATTGAGTACATAGGATGCTTGTTTGTCCATTCTCGAGATAACTTTACTTAGGACAATGTTCTCCTGTCCCCTGCCCTCTCCCATTCCCCTGCCCTACGAGCAACCTCCTGCCCTCTCCTATTCCCCCACTCCTCCACCCTACGGGCCTTCCCAGCCATGTTTCCATGCTCTCCAGAATTCAAAGAGGCACAGAAAGTCCCAAGTTTCACAAAACCCCAAGTTCTCAGTAGATGAATAATGGTGGAAAACTCACGGAGGCTTGATTAATTACTGTTGTATAACCATAACCATTGTGATTTAAGATGTATCCATTAATCAATTATTGTTATATGATCATAACTATTGTGATTTGAGACATATCCATTAACAACCAAGCTGTAATCCTGCCAATGGCAGCATTCCTCCCCTCCCTCACTTAAGCTATGCAGAGAAAAAAGGTATAAAAGACAAAAAAAAAACAGTACTTTGGGGGCCGCTTGTCTCAGAACAACGGCCCCCTGCACAGGTGTGAATAAATCACCAATTAATAGCATCTGAGTGGGTCCCAGTTAATTTTTTCATAACCCCAAGGTATTTAAAAAATAATCAATTAATGGTGGCACCTGTGGCTCAAAGGGGGTAGGGCACTAGCCCCATATACCAGAGGTGGCGGGTTCAAACCCAGCCCCAGCCAAAAAAAAAAGTTCAAAAAATAATCCATTAATGCCTACTATATCTTATTGGGTTTTCTTTTCAAGATAAAAGTAAGCTGCAGAATTTTAGGGGATATAACTCAGTTCCACTCAGACAATGGTTTATACTACTATAGGCACTACCCATGACACAAACTATTTTAGTGAGTGACAAAAACTTTTGGAGACCACTTTGTTCTATCTGCTAGGATTTCTAAATGCTCTTTCTGCATTGATATAAATCCTAGCAAATGTAGAGGATGGGGGAGTTTCGGGGGGTAGTTAAAATTAGGAAATAAAGAGTAATGGAGAGTAGATTGGTCCTTCAAGGTAGATTATTTCACAAAATAACTAATATGAACAAAACCCATGGGAAGCTGTGGTATATGAAGAATATTGTACATGTGGAGCATGGAAAAAGTAATTATTTAAGAAAGAATAGTAATATTCACTAGGAATCTTGTATCTTTTATCTCCATGAAGAGCATGTAGTATGTAAGTACATAGTGGAAAGAAAGATATTTTTGTTTTATTATAAAGTATTACACTTTCTTTTCTCCTCTAAGGATGTGGTTGGGTGGGGGGTTCTTTACACAAGGGCAAAGATCATGAATACAAGGAAAGAGGAGATTAAAATTGTCCACAGTTAGGTATAAGGAAGGAAGTTGTGATTGAAAAAAGAAAATCAACACTGGACCTAAGTTTGTTTAAAAAATACAAGGTTGACTTTACCTGCAAGGTAAACCTTTACCTAGTAAGGTTTGATGTGCGGTTCTCCTGTATGCCTGTCAATGCTATAGAAATTGGCCTAAAATAGATTTTAAAAATGTCCATAAATGGGGACATAAGGCAGAGGTTCCGGATACAACCTTCCATGGCTATCAGTACTTTCAAACCCCTCTAGTACACATTACCCATTTTCAAAAAGTTTGAGACACCAAAAGTCATTGTACTATTCTCCAGGCTTCCCAAATGATCCATGCGCCCTTGTGTGTGTGTGTAAGTGAGTTACCCGTGCTGGCCTAAGGAATTTATGTTGAGGGGAAAAAAGCAAGTGTGATATGATGGCAGAAGTTAAAACAGCCAAAAAAGGATTACTTACCTGCACCCTGAAAGGGAGATTTTAACTGGAAATAAAAATTGAGCAGAATCAAATTTTCTCATCTATTTTGTATTATAACAAGACTTCAAAAAATATGAGAAATTTTCTGGGCATTATCAGTCCTTGAACACTATGAAAGAGCAGGGCAGTGTGTGCTTCCATCAGTGTGAAGGGCACAGTAAGTGCAGGACGAGCCTCACAGCAAAATCCCAGTGAGGGCTCAATAGGAATTCAACAAGGAGAAAATATTCCTAAGTGCATGCATGTTGAAAAGTCTTCAGGAAACATGATTTGTCAATTTCAATTGAATGGAATGTCTGTGAATCATAGCTAGCAAAAAAAAAGAAAAAGTCTTTTCAAAGACAAATAATTATTTAAAATCACAGAATCAATGAATACAGTTTTGAAAGAACTTTACTGCCCCCCCCCAATAAAAGAATGTAAAGGATGTACAAGAGATGTTTTGTATGAAAATACACTTAGATAACTGACATCAGGGGTGTCTATTCAGGAAGCTAGTTAGGGCTGTATTCTGTGTGTATGAGTTGGATGATTACCTGATGTATTAGGAGTCTATATTGTACGGATTGTGTATTCATATAACAGTGTCTATACTATGTGTATAGACGTACACAGTCAAATATTCTACATGGAGAATATATAGGTATATAACAACATGTGGAAAAATATATTTGTAAGAAAGAAAAATAGAGCACAAATGATAAAGCAAATGGAAGAAGATGTAAGCAATCAATAAGCTTAGATAACAAATGTAGAATGTATGCAACTTCCTCAGAAAAGTAAAAATAATTACAAAGGTAATAATAACAATAACAACCAAAGTGTTAAAATAGGAATAATCAGATACAAGCTACTGAGTATCAGTCTCAGAAGAAAAAAGGAAAGGCTCATCTAAGGAAGATATCTATAGATTCAGAGATAAAAGAAAAGATTTTAACTAAAGAAAGATAATCCTGAAGGACAGAGATAGAAGTAATTTGAGGAAATCAAAGTGGTTAAAAGTGTTGAAGCTGAGTGTGAAGTTAACCGGGCAAGAAAGGTGGTCTGCAGCAGGGTCACTCAGATACATTTCATCTACCAAAAAAAAAAAAAAAAATCAGACTTCATTTGCTGAACTTAGAGTTCCTGAATTTTTTATTTTTGAGGGACAGAGTCCCACTATGTCACCCTCAGTAGAGTGCTGTAATGTCATAGCTCACAGCAACTACAAACTCTTGGGCTTAAGCAATTCTTTTGCCTCATCCTCCCAAGTGGCTGGGACTACAGGCACCTGCCACAATGCACAGCTATTTCTTTTATTGCAGTTGTCATTGTTGTTTAGCTGGCCTGGGCTAGGTTCAAACCCATAGACTTGATGCATGTGGCTGACGCCATAACCAGTGTGGTACAGGCGCTGAGAAAAGAGTTCCTGAAGTTTTAACACAGGAATTACTTAGGAAGCTATATAATTTCATTATTTTGAAGTGATTAAAAAAGTGAGGAAGCCTACATCAACAAGACCAATGAAGAGACTGTTTGAGATAATTTAAATTAGAAATGTATCACTCCTTTGAAGGACTCTACTATGTCAGTTGGAATGCAGGGAGGAACCATACTTAGAAAGGGCTTTGGCACTGAGTTCACAAGAAGGAAGATAAAGCAAAAATATGGCAATTGTGTTAGTGTTAGATGTACTCTTGTTAGCTGCAATGGGCTAGCAATTGCACACTCCACGTGTGATTTTGGATAACAATCTACAGATTTTTCTAGCCCAAACAACCAAACATTATCATACACACCTCTGATCTAAAAATGAAACGCCCCAGACAGAACACCAATTCTCATTTACTGAACCCTGTTCAACAGCCAACTTTCAGAGCCAAAAATCAGACCAAGTGATCACTCAAACATGTTCCAATTCAGAAATCGTAACTAGAGACCTTTAACTGTAACCTCAACCTCACGTTTGTCAACTTTCTCACCTCTCCTTTTCCTAAACTTTACTGAAAATTCCAGACCCAGATCCTTTTTGATTTTTTTTTTTTTTGTATTATTTTGGTGTTTTTCTATCTTTCTTAATGAAATGGTCTGGGTTTAAACCACACTGCCTGGTTTATATCCTGGTCTCCACTTACCACGTAGAGCAAATTTGTTAACTTCTTTCCACACTGGTTTCCTCATCTACAAATAGTAATCTCAGCAGCACCTACCAAATTGTTGTAAGAATGAAAAGAAGGCCTGCCGTTATAGCACTGTGCATCTGAAAGCCCTTTTAATAAATAATATGTGATTTATTATTACAAAGTATAGATTTCTCTGAATTGCAATTTGTCTATATGTCAAACTAAATTCGTACCTCCATATCCATAGCTCTCACCTGTTCCTGGTCATGTAGGCAGTAGGTAACTGTTTACTGAATGGATATGTTTCTAATTTATAGCTAAACACATCATCCTTCGGCTAATCTGTATCTAGCAGACTTGTTTCAAGTCATGGCTACATATGCTATAGTGGCTAAGCCTCTTAATAATAAGAACCGTCTGGTATCCCAGTGAGTCTCAGGATTAAGTTAAATGATGTTAAAAGAACTTCTCCAGTGGCTTCTGTGTATGTGCCAGTCTCCTTCATTAGATTGTAAATTCCTGTATTGAAGAGACTGTGTTTGATTCACTTCTCTCTGCTCCACAGCGCTTTAGCAGAGTATCTGGCATTTAATAAGCCCCCAATACAAATTGAGTTGAACTGAGTTATCCCCTTCCTCAAAATCCAGCTCAGGTTCACTTCTTAGGCAAGACTTCCCTGAATCTTCCATGCGGAACTGATCATTCCTTGTGCTGTAGAGAGGATTGACTTGGACTCTGAGAAGGCTCAATCTGCGTTATAAATATGAAAATTTCTCACCTATGCATAGAAGCAGGCATGTAACTGAACTGAACGACTATAGCTCTCTTCCCCTGAATACAATGATTTGTTGATTAGTGCAGAAGTGGCACTTGGCCCAAGTCTGGCCTATTGGATGCCTTTGTGGAAAGATAATAAATTAAATAAATAATAAATCAGTAAAGAAATTGAGAGAGAAAGAGAGAAGGAGAGAGCCAGGAAATTGAATTTCCTGGTTGTCTTGTTTCATGCAATTGCAATTTTTTTTCACTGTCCAGAATAGATTAAATTCATTCCAATGTCGCTTCTGTAACTTGTAGTGAACAAAGGACA
>NW_003852428.1:4486253-4489291 GCF_000181295.1 Otolemur garnettii | reverse complement strand
TATCACCCGTACTAAAAATCCTCACTAGCTTTTCATCTTGTGCAGAATGAAATTAAAGCTTTTGATTGTGAATTACCCTCTGTACACAATGCAAGGTCAGATCCCTCCCTAACTTTACACCCTCATCTACTTCCTGCCACCCTTTGTTTAAAGGGATTTGGCCACACTGGTTTTCTCTTGTCCCTGAAACACACCACCTTCTCCTTTGCTACAATCTTGGCACTATTTCTCTGTGACATGTCTCTCAGATTGGCTTCTTCTCCCACCGACCTTGTCTTCTCAAAGATTCTTTCTCTGAACTCCCAACAAAGGACTTCTTTCATTCCTCCACAGAGCATCACTGCTCTTTATTTTCACTGTGATCCTTATCACCATCTCTTACCTATTTATTTGCTAATTACCTGTTTTTCTTCATACTTCATGGGGTAGAAGTGCTGTCTCTTTGTTTATCTCTGTAACTGTAAAGACAAAGCAAAATGACAGGCTCATATGGGTGTCCAAGAAATATTTGCTGACAAGATTTTACCAAGTAAAAGAAAAACTGAAAAAAAAAATTAAGTTTTGTTCCAGCTTGTAATTGCTGCACTGAGGTTATAATAAAGTATTTTTAAATTTCAAAATAATTGCTTTTCTGTATAACATGTTTCTTATAGATTTATCTCTCTTTAGAATAGTTTTAAAACAATACATATATTCTGATATTCACATTCAACTCTACAGTTTTCCTCTATAATCACTGCACATGAGACCTCTGTAATAACACCAACGAAGGGCACATTGTTTGGGGTAATGGCTTGTAATAGAGTTCTGAGTGGCCCGCATAGCCTGGACAACTCAGGATTAACTTTCCTAAATCCTGCTGCACAATATGACAATAATAGTTGATCTAATTAATTAAATCAAAATAGATTTACCCTAAATTCATAGGCACAATTGCTGCTCACAGTTCAAAAAAAAAAAAAGAAATTATTTCAGAAAAGAAATCTTTTATCCTGCAGTTTTATAGTACTACAGTTAAAATTCATACATCAGTCTTTCATATTGAACAAACACTAGGAAACAAAAAGGAAAATTCAAATCTTTGAGTATTTGTTACAAAAGGTAAGACTTGGGTCTTTTCCATTTCTAGGTTGTGGGACTTGAAACAATAAATATTTCCAAGATTTTCTATTTTCATCTTCATAGTGAGAATAATAATAGAATCAATCTCACAAGAAAATTACGGGCATTATGCATTTGAGAGTCAATGTGTCAACATTAAATATATAATTTCCAGGATCTTTACCTTGGACTAAATAAAGTGACCACCAAAATTTCATCTGTTGAAGACTTAAGACCTGATGTGATGGTGTTTGGAGGAAACCTTGGCAAGTAATCAGGTTCAGATGAGAGGAGGAGAATGAGACCCTACGAAGGACTAGGGTCCTGATAAGATAAGAAGAGAGAGCTGAGTAGAAGCTCAGACATAAACATATTCTCTCTCTTTACCCCTCTCTCATGGGAAAATACAGACAGAAGGTTTGCTATCTGCAAACCTGGAAGAGAGAGCTTACCAAGAATTGAATGTGTCACAGTTTGAGCTTGAAATTCCCAGTTTCCAAAGCTGTGAGAAATAAATGTGCCTTGTTTAAGACACACATAATCTTTATGTTTTATTATAGCAGCCTAAGGTATCTAACATAATCCTGTTAAGAGTTCTGGTCATACTTATAATAGTTAATATCACGTCTTGTGTGACATCCCTTGCTTGCTGGAAGCTACACTGTGTGCCTACAGGTGGACCATAAACAACTAGGAAATTGTGTCCTTACAAAGGACAGCCCTTCATCAAAGCCTGATAGGTGGTAGTTACTGATATTCTGACTCATTCTTCTTGGCCACAATATATGAAAACATGTATGTTGTACCATTTCCCAGAGTGGTCTTATAAGATTATTTCATGTCAGCTAGTTATATAATATATCCCTTTTGACTACATTGTACCACTGCCACATTCACTACCAAAGTGTATTTATTGCTAAATAACCTATGCAGACCTCAGCCCCAATGAAAGCTACAGAAAAATTGCATTGTGACAACACTCCACCATATCCCCACATTCCAACAGACCCATCCTGTTCAAATACTGGTTTTATTATTACTATTTCTATGACAATGATCAAATCACCAAACCTCACTGAGTTGTTACCCCATCTGCAAACCAAAACTGTCATTATTAAAAACTACTATGAATTAAATCTTCAGAATGAAAATAAATGTGTAAAACTTAATAAGTTCATATAAATCTCCATTTGGTGTTTCAGAAAAATATCACAAAAATGAAAAATAAAACCACCTGTATGTGTAGGTATCATGATAAATAGAAAGATGAGAAGACGTTTCATATTCACACATGAAATTGCATTTGCTTACCAGTACCTATAGCTGGTTCTGTTCCTTGCACTGCTCATCCTTGTCAAATGTCACTAGATGAATCACACATATAGGGTACTGGATGTGTCAGGGAGAATAAGAAACTCAGAATTGTAAAGAAAAGTTTTGAAGTCATAACAGCAAGCTACCTCCATGCCCATGACTAGACATTGTTTCCCTCCATTTTTGGAATGATTACTTCTGGTCTGTCCTTTCTAATTTCACTGAATGCCCTGTAGGTTTTCACCTTGACCTTTAGTACATTAGCAACTTCCTATTCAACTTCTACAATATATCTAAAGATGTTAATTAATATACAGGAACAACTATTACACAATCAAATGTCTGCACTAATCCCAACCTAAATATTAATTCATCACACTACTCATTGCTTCCCTGCTGATTGCCTGGTACTTCAAGTTTGAATCTCATTGTGAAGTAGGTACACTGTCAGGTTAGGAAACATGCACAAAACAAAGCGAAGCAACTTTATTACTCACAGGTGGGTAGCAAAGGATGACAGAAGCCTACAACTCATGGCAAGCTATGCCCTCAAGGCTCAAGACAGCTGCCCAGGAAGGATGGAGTCTCATCTCCAGGCACCTGACTTCACCTGCAGGCACTGT
>NW_003852428.1:4484219-4486096 GCF_000181295.1 Otolemur garnettii | reverse complement strand
TAGCTGCATCAAAGACATCCTGGGGCCTATCCTGCATTTGCTGTAAATCAACTCATTCCTCAAATAGTCTTGAATTACCTATTAGTTGCTTATGGCATCATATTATTTTTTGAATGAGAGTTATTATAAATGATGAGACACAAAAATCAAATGCTTTGGGAGCACCTGTGGCTCAGTGGGTAGGGCACTGGCCCCATATACCGAGGGTGGCAGATTTAAACCAGTCCTGGCCAAACTGCAACTAAAAGTAGCTTGGCATTGTGGCTGGTGTCTGTAGTCCCAGCTACTTGGGATGCTGAGGCAAGGGGATTGCAAGAGGATTGCCTAAGCCCAAGAGTTGGAGGTCTGGAAAAAAGAAAAGCAAATGCTCTGAATGTGACTTGAATTATCTGATCATTTCATTATCATTTCATTATGATTGATTAACTAACAGTCCAGTAGTTGTCTAATCACTAGAACGTTTTCAGTGTTTCTGCGTAACAATTTATTCAATCATTTACGATGCATGAGCTGCTGATTTTATATTAAATACTTGAGGATAGATACAAGATACAATTAACTTATCATAGCAGTATACAATCAGCTAAAAATTGTCTTGATTTTTTCTTTCTCTCAAAAATGAATGTTTACCATTCAGAGCTACAGAATGTAAATAATTCAGTTGGGATAAAGTTTAACTGGAAATCATAGTTTGTTGTCACATATCCTTGTTAATTTCTCTTCTTTATAGAAAACTCCAAGCCTGAAAGATTTTTCTTTAATTTTTTAAAATGATGGTTAACATGTTTAAGTAAGAAGAAGACTGGGACTCTGACAGTAACTAGCAATATGGAAGGGTAAGGATAAAAGAAGGAGACTTGTCTGTGTTTGGGGGAAATGATGTAGTTCTTTATTATTTACTTGGACTTGCCAGCAATTGAGGCGAAAGTGCCAGAAAAATATAGGTTTGGTGCAACTCAGAATTGGAATTAAGTCAAATGAATATGCGTGATAAAGATTCTCCATTAAAATGTGAAAACTGTAAGAGTGGTACCCTGAAATGTTGTAGCTAAATTATGAGCTTCTAAAATGGAAGCTAAGCGGCTAGAAGGATTTGCATTACACAATTAAATCTATAAAAGATACCATAGATAGGACCAGTGAAATCACCCTATTTATTGGTCAAGAGGAGTTAAATGTTATCAATGTCATATAGTTCAAACTAAATCCCCAATACATATTATTGATGGGATAAATTGATGAATAAGAGAATAAATGTTGTATACAGGAAATGCCCAGCTCAAAAAAACAGCCTGGGTATAACAAGGTGGTTGTTAAGGAATTGTGAACAGACATATTCACAAATTAAAAATAAAAATCAAATACAAATTTAGACTCCAACTTACAGAACTTGTATTAATTAATGATTTTTTTTTTTTGGTAAGGCAATGCGTGAAAATTTCCCACAGAGCCAGTCACCATGAATTTTCTAACTTTGTTTCTGTGTCAGCTAAGATAATATGTAATAAGAGTTTTAATGAAAATCTTTCACCATTTTAAAGGCCTATCATAAGAGTTTCTTTTGTGACTTCCATAAATACTGTTTCCCTCCTGTGGATCCAATACCAGACCACGTAATTTTGGAAGTCACCCCATGTATTTCAAGAAGAAAACTGAACACGAATGTGCCAAGCCTGTAAGTCTCACACACCTCCCCAACACTAGGACTATTCGGCACAACTCCAAACAAAGTCAGATCATGTTTTGAGTGTGCCAAGTAGAAAAGAAATCTGGGTTTGCTAAATGACAATCTTTATCATATTACCTTCTTTCTTAATATATTATCCTTGCTAACATAACTCCATAATCCTTGTGTTGGATTCTCAGCCAGTAACATA
>NW_003852428.1:4466871-4483798 GCF_000181295.1 Otolemur garnettii | reverse complement strand
ATGGTAAGTATATGTTTAACCTCATAATAAACAATCAAATAGGTTTTAAATGATTTGTAGTCTTTATAGTTGATTATTGTATGATCCAAAACAGTAAAACACTAAAAGGTATATTATTTCATTTTAATGTTTCATATTTCATAGAACAATTTTATTAAGTTAGCAAATCATACAATATTCCTCCCCAATTCCCATTTAGTTTGTATTCTGTTAGCTGTTGTTAGGATTTAACTTCATTTGAGAGCATAAACATTTGTCATATTTTTTTTAAGAAAAGACTTGCTTTAAATTTTAATCATCCAAAGTATTTATTGTATAAGTAGAGTAAGCCCTCTAAGGGAAGCATCTGTTGACTCAAACAACCACAGATCAAAAATATTTGGAAAAGAATTCTTATTATTTATTTACTTATTTATTTCTGAGATAGAGTCTGATTTTGTCGCCGTTGTTAAGTGCCATACTATCATAATTCACAGAAACCTCAAATTCTCGGGCTCAGGGGATTGTCTTGCCTCAGCCTCCTGAGTAGCTGGGAATACAGGCACCCTCCAAGATCTTGCTCTTGTTCTGGCTGGTCTAGAACCTATGACCTCAGGAAATCCACTGCCTCAGCCTTTCCGCATGCTAGGATTACAGGCATAATCCTGAGCCACTGCACCTGGCCTGGAAAATAAATTTTTAAAAATAACAATACAATAGTACAAATGTAGTATAGCCACAATTAAAATAGCATTTATACTGTATTAGGTATTATAAGTAATATAGAAATAATGTAATGCATACAGTAAGATGTAGGTAGGCTACATGTAAACACTATCCATTTTATATAAGAAACTTCAGCATCTGCAAGTTTTGGTATAAACTAGGGGCTAAGGGGAGTCTAGAATCAATCTCCCATGGATACCAAGGGAACACGATATACAATACCAATATAAGGAGGAAAAATGTGTTTCCTAGGCAATCTGAAATATTTTTGACAGAGCAATCACAAGTAAGTGCATAAAAAAGGAAGGTCACAGAAGTAAATAAACCAACATTCATTAAAATTATCATAGAACAAATGTTACCATGTCAACTTAGACATTTACCAAACATCCTAGAAACTAAAATGGCATTCACAGTAGCAAATTATCCCAGCAGGCAAATTCACTCGGGCTGTTAATGGGGTCTCACCAATGGAGAAATAATAGAGCTTCTGTCACATTTATAGCTTATTCTGTGAGTAATAATAAAAGAAAAAATCAAACTTGTTTGTGCCAACGATATAGAACAGAGATTAAAGTCTATCACATAGTTTCAGGGCACTTTTTTTCTGTAAGTGAAATTTATGAAAATTGGCATACTTTCTTAGAGAATTCCACATGACCACTTTAGCCGCACTGGCTAAATCACTGCTCTTTCTTAAATCACTCAACCACACTCCTGCCTCAGTATCTGTGTAATGAAAATCCCCGAGGTCTGAACTCCTCCCCAAATAAGGACTTGGCCCACATTCTCACTGTCTCTGTAAATATTGGCCATAAAGAAATTCTCTGACTTACCTTGTTTAATAATAGATTCTAAGACCCCATTCTAGAAAGGGTCCTGCTCCATACCATGGCAGAAAGAATGGTACAGAGAGAGACCAGGAAGAATCCCATGCCTCATTCAGATTCTTTCCTAACTCACTTTGTTAGCAACAGATAATACTCTTTCCCCCTTTTGCCCAATCACGTTCTACTCAGTTATCTATTTTTTATTGAATGTTAACCTAAAAATGGACAATTTCCTCTGTAACTTTGGGTCATCATTCTGAGGGTTCCTGTGTCACATAAAACTATGATCAATAAATTTAAGAGGCCTTACTTCTGTTAACCTGTCTTGTTATAGGGGTGTTGGCTGTGACCCTTATGATGAAGAACAAATAGATCACCACTTTTGGTCCCCAAAATTTGAAATTAACTTTGAAAAAAAAATCCATTTCTGAGAAAAAAAGTTTTTTTTAATCTGATTTACCAAACAGTTTTAGAGGGCATTATGTGAAAATATCAAATATCACTTATGTATCTTTTTCTAAAAAATACAGAAATAGAAATAATGCCTTTTTTAAAGAAAAAAGTACCATATACCCTACACCTACTTTCAAAAACTATTAGTTCAGAGTCAATCTTGTTTTATTTATACCTACATTGATAGCACCTATCCCACAAAGGTTGAAACAAGTCACAGAAAACATATTCAAACTGTGGATCTTTTAGCATATAAATACAATTTTGTTATAGAAATTTGACACCTTATGATTGGAAATGAAACATTGCCTTACTGGTTTTATAGATCATTATTGGCATGGCTTGTCTATTCTTCTACAGAAGAAATGTAGTCCCTCAAATTGGTTTTCGTTTTCAAACGGAACATGGAACACTATTTTCCCTTTGTAATACATGTATTCTCCTTTTGAAATGAACTTATTAAATATGGTATATAGTGTCCAAACTTTACATGATGTTTGTCTTTTAGAATATGCAAAATTACTTTTATTTTCAATGGTATCCAAACTCAAACTCTTAAGGATTTTCAAATTACTGATATCATCATTATTGTGGTTGGCATTCTGTTTTTCAATACAGAGAAATGCATTAATAAGTGCATTAAGTTAAAATTGTGCCATTATGTCTTTTAATAACCTGAGGAAAGTATAGCATAATCGAAGGTATAAGAAAAGTAACTTATATAAGTACTGATTGTGAAAATTTAAAATTTTTTACCCAATAGAAGACAATATAAAATCTAAATAGTTCTACTCATCAAGTTCTCACTAATCATTTTAAAATCCAAAGAGTTCAATTGCTTTCTTCTAATTTCACAGGTTGAGAAAGGCAGCAACTGTCAAGGATGGACAGATGTTCCATTTTCCTGGAACTGAAATAAGTCTGCTAATAGAAGCATGTCATCTTTCAAAAATAAATGATTGGAGAGGCATAAGAAACTAGGATCCTAAAACAATTTATTCTCATAATTTGTTTTCTCTTTTTTTGTTTTAAAATTGAATAACTCTAAATCATGTACTCTGTGCATTTACAGAACACATTAAATGGTCAAATGTTTCCTGTGATCTACTGACTCCTGCGTCAATAAGCTCTGGTCACATCTATACTGGCCCATCCAGAGCAGTCATATCAGTGTTAAATCCAAGCCAGTTTATCTGCCCTATTAAGATGCTTTTCCTCTCTTGTGAATGATGTCATCATTATAATATCTTACTCTTCAGAACATTAGTCTTTTGTTGTGGTTGCCCAATAACCTCGACATCATTATAAAGTTATGTTTTTCTGGGTGCAAAAAGAGTAAATTTAGAATTTTTTATTTTAAAAACAATTTGTCAAACGTGAATTATATTATTTTTAGGGAACTGACTTTTCCTGATTGGCCTTTTAATGGAGATTTAGTTAAATAAGCTGATTGGGTACCTTTAAAGAGGACTCTGTCAAGTGGGGTGATATAAATCAGCTAGACTTTTCTAGAAAGATTAACTCTTCTTTTGATATTAAACTCTAAATGAAAAGAAAAGAATTTACTATAAGCATATATCTTCTCTTTTAATCACGTCACTCTAAAATGTCAAGGTTCATAAGATAAAGCTTCCCTCTCGACCAAACTTTAGTCAGGCCCCTCTGAGCTCTTTTCTTGCCAAGGTCCTGACTTTGGCACCATCCTTGCTGGGATGCATGGTCCCAGCAACGATCCTTCAGAGCGTGGGAATTCTTCCCCTTTGATAACTGATAACTCTGTATCTGAGCATATTTGCCTGTCTTCAACAGGTATCCTGTTAGGTTACATTGCTAAGAATCCTTCCACCCTTGAAGTCTCCTTAGTCATTTTCCTCCTACCACCTCCCGCATCCTGCTCCTTGAACACAAATTCCCACTTGTTCTTGTATACACACTTGACCCCATCCATCGTCTCTCTTCTATTGTGATAGTCTTGAAACTTATCACAATAGTCTTAAATAGAGTCTTCCTTACTGCTTTCAAAAGGGTCAAAATATTTTTTCTTTAACATAAAAAGTCTTAACAGCAACTGATATATGTATGCAATAGAGGTATGAATTACATAATTATCTTGTTAAAGTATTAGTCTTGTACTATTCAAGTGTCATTGAAGAACACTTTCATGACCAAAAACAAGAAAAGGTTTATTAAGAAAAATGTGAAAAAAATGAATAATTTTAAAGCCTAATGACTCAAGATTATTGGGCTAAGAATTAAAAAAATATGAAATAAGATAGATCTGCTTACTGATGATGCATGTCCTTACACACCTGACTGAGGGAAATTGTATAATAAGTATTTTCATACATTGTTTAAATATTATTATTCACTTTTGTGATTTTAAGTTTATTTGACTTCATTTTAAGGATGCAAAACATCCAGAGTTTTACATACAATGGCTCAATTTGCCCTGTCTTAATAATTCTTGCAGTTGTCTGTATCTGCTGAGAGCTTAATTGCTTCTATTTATTTTGGTTCTTTATTGAAAAGAAAAGAAATCATCTATTTAGGAATGAAAACACTGTTATTCTTTTCTTTTCTTTTTCTTTTGCTCCATATTTACTTTTTTAACCCTTAGGTCTCTTTTTTTCATATTGGGATAAAAACTTAGTCAAATCTGTCTTAAAATTTAAAAATAACACAAATTATTTCTTTTGGCAAATAAAATCTTTCAGCCTCAATCTTCTAACCTGCGAAAGAAAGAAAATAATACCTACTCTATGGAAAAAATTTTAAAACTAAATGAGGTAATCATTATAAAAGAACTTAGATAATCATAAATGGTAGGTAAGTTCTTTTTCCTTTTTATGGAAGTAAAGCCTTTTAAACTATAATCTGATGTTCCTATCAGTATTTTTTTTTAAAGAAATAGTTGTGCTATCACAAGAAAGTATTTAATTTAAAAGAAACAAAAACAAATTTTTAAATGCCTGCTATGTTCTAGCCTACATGGTAAGCTTTTCAAATTCTTTCTCTGTGACCTTGGATAAATAACCTTATAAATGACATATAAGGTGAATTTATCTGTACTCAAAATGAGCTTTTTAAAAACAGTTTTCATTTTTTTAAGGTCATTCCATGAAACACCAGCTTTAGAGGATGTTACTAGTAATTACTAGGGTAGAGAGAAAAAAATTTTTCCACAGTTAAGTAATTTAGGAAATGACAGATATAACAAATTTAATGATTTCCCCCCTTTTTTCTTGAATTTGAACGCAGACAGAACTAGGTCTGAATACTGGCTTACCATGAAATAGCTACAAAAGCAGGGGATTTGCTTACCTCTGTTAACTTTCACTTTGAAATAAGAATAGGCAATGAGAAAAAACAGAAGAGTATTGGACAGGAGGGAAAGGATGAATTAAAATTTTCCTAAGTGAACTAATAAATGGTAGTTGTTACTGTTGATACCATTAATGTTATTATGATTGGTCCTCGCCTCTTCATAGGTGTATAATATTTGAGACAAAGGTTAATTTTTCCTATTCTTTTTGCAATAGATACAGCAGTTTTTCCAAGAGCAGAAGATGAAGAGGTTCCTGAGAAGATCCGAGATTTCCTCCCTTTCAGTCCATAGGCAGCCTCTCAGCAGGGCGAGCTATGTCAGCACCAGGGGAAGACAGTATCCACCCTTTCCAAACATCAGCCATGTAGGAACTCGTTGCCCTAATAGCGCACAGAAGGATAGACAGCCAGTAGTTCACTAGGTCTAAATTAGTCATTAAAGCTAATTAGATTCTCAGACCCACTTGTAATGTATTTAATCCCTATACAGTTGAGTATATAAACTGTTCAATTAAAATGTTTGACTATTTAGAAAAATGCCTTTTTTGTAGAGTACATACATTTCAAATCAAACACAAAATATGAATACAAACTTAAAAATAATTTTCATAGAACACAACCTATCATATTCAACAATTCCAAAAGATAATTAACAAAAATACTTCAGCAAAGTAGCATCTGTGGGACAACGAAATGCCTCTCAGAGTCCATGACATGTAAAGGGAATTAGAGTATAAACATATATAACCATGGACAAATATTCTGATGTTTTAAATTATAACTGCAATTTTTATCTTTACATTACTTTAATTGAATTTTTAAAATTGCATTAGATCAGCCCATTTGTTTTATTTAGTTTCTAAATACTTTTAGCTTTTCCTGTAGCAGACAAATTCCTAAAGAATATATTTGCTATCCTTTTAATCCTCCAATACACAATATGTACTCAAAGGCAATGAATAGCTGAAAAAATGTCAAGCAAAGGAGTAATTATCAGAATAAATGTCCGGACACACAGATGCCTCAGCTGAAGGGAAAATGACTTTGAAGTGATGACTCATTATGTTTTGACTGAAATCAGTTACATTGCAGTTTTATATAACTATGGAAAGCAGCATGGGAGGGCTAAGTGTCCTGGGCCAAGTTTAAGTAAGTGACATTGGAAAGCTTTCTGAAGCCTTTTGAGCAACAGGCTCCCGTTTTCAAATGAGAATAGTGATAACTGATTTGCAAGGTTATTTTCATTGAAGAACAATGAGATACATAAAACTCCTGGCACGCAGCTAGGAAACCAAATATTTCTACTTAAGTACTGTGGAGATGGTGATGCCATTTTCTGAAACGAGAAAAATGGGTTGAGGAACATGTTTTGCTATCTAAAACATGAGGTGCAAACCTATAAGTGTTAAATTTAATATATTCATGAAAAACAAATCAAGCTAGGTAAGTGATCTGGTATAAAAAAAATTGGAGGTTTGGCTTGGAATTATCTATTAATCATGTAGACAATATATAACGTGGAAAATGATAAAATCAACTAAAAGGAAAATATGCACATAAAAGAGAGGCAGCCCTGTTTAAGGTCTGGGAATAACAATGATTTGTCATAGGAAATTAAGGAACCTGCCCATTTGGCTGAGAAGAAAAATCCATAATAGATAAAGTAGGACCAGGAGAATAGATTCCCAGAGGAGTGCAGAGAATGACGCAGTTCACATACAACAAAGTGACGGTCATTTTATATGTCCCTGGGAGTTAAGAAAACTCAGTTGGGAAGTGAATGTAAGGCCAGAAAGAGAAAAATTTCACTGATTTAGATTTAAAAATCATAGCAATGGGGTGGTAGCCAGAAAGTCTGGGGTTCCTCCCCCTTTCTGGATCTTTTTCCTATCTTGTGTGTTTGTTTATTTACTTATTATTTTGGAGGAAATGCATTAATAGTATATTTCATGCTACTGTGCTGGTGAGTACAAGTATATGGAAATGGATGATATTTAGAACATAGATTTTTATTTTTTTAAAGAAAATTCTTAGATTTTTAAAATAGTGAGATTTTCAAAGTTCTGGGATCCAGACATGGGAGCCTTACTCTTTTGGTTGGTTGAGTGTGCCTGTCCCTTTATACATTTTGACAGTAATAAAATAAAATGTGTTGATAGAAGAAGGGAAAGAAAGAATAGCAAGATGGGGGAAGCAATAAAGATCTTGCAGAGTTTAAAAGCAAGCATAAAAATATTTTGTAAGCTTAAAAAATATGTGGGACTGCTAGGCAACAGAAAGAATGTATCAATATTTTGAGACTTAGCTCATACATTTGAGGAGAAATCAGTTATGTAACTTTCTCTATTTTCACACAGCCACACATGAAAATTTAAATTTTTACTGTATAAAAATTATTCATTTAGATAGACATGAACTAAACCTATGAATGCCTAAAATCCAACACACGGAAACCACCGATTTTGACAAGGATGTGGAGCCCCCTGGAACTTGCAGTCATTGTTGCTGCTAATGAATAAGGTACAGCCACATTGAAAGACAGTTCATCAGCTTTTTACAAAGCTAAACGTGCTCTTATCATTCAAGCCAACAGTCATGTTCCCTGATCTTCCCAAACTATAATGACAGTAAATGGATCAATAGTTAACAGGATCTGAGGAGAGACCATGGTGACCTCATCAAGTACACAGGAATTTTAGGGTAATGAAACGATTATGTATCATATGATAGTGGTAGATACCTGTCCTTGTATATTTATCAAAATCCATGGAATGTACAACACCGAGAATGAATGTCAAGTTTGACTCTAGACTTAGGATAATATAAAGTATCAATGTAGGTTCACTGATTGTAAGAAATGTCCCACTCTGGTGTGGGACATTGATAATGAAGGTGATGGCTGAGTGTATACAGGATATCTCTAATCATTTTGCTTAATTTTGCTATAAACCTAAAGCAGCTTAAAAAAAAAAGTCTATTAAAAAAAAAAAACCTGGATGGTAGAATGTGGAGTTGATTACTGATACAAGTCTCCATGGCATAAAGAATAAAGAAGGAGAGGCCAGGTGTGGTGGCTCACGCCTGTAATCCCAGGACTCTGGGAGGCTGAGGCTGGTGAATTGCCTAACCTCACAGGCTTGAAACCAGCCTGAGCCAGAGAGAGACCCTGTCTCTGAAAATAGCCTGATATTGTGGTGGGCACTTGTAGTCGTAGCTGCTGGCAGGCTGAGACAAAAGGATTGCTTTAGCCTGACAATTTGTTTGGGGTTGCTGTGAGATATGATGCCATAGCACGCTACTGAGGGTGACATAGTGAAACTGTCTCAAAAAAAGTAAAAAAGGAAAAGAATATGAAAGAACGTTGAGTACATATGGTTACATCATTTATTATATGAGATAGAACAAATTTCTTAGCTCTTGAATTTCAATTTGGTACTTATATTTTCTCCTAGACTCTGTTACAATGCCTATAACAATGCCTCCCTGCCTCCCGGCAGTGCCCACATTCTAATCACCAGAACCTGGGAATATTACCTTGTATGGCAAAACAGCATCTGCAGATATTAGTTAGCAAAGGGTTTTGAGATCAAGAGTTAACGTGGGTTATCTGTGTAGGTCCTAAATATAATCATCAATATTGTTGTAAGAGGGAGATGACCAGACATTTGACACAGCAAAAAAGAAGGTGATGTAGTCTCAGAAATAGAGATTGGAGTGAGGTAGCCGAGAACCAAACCCCTGGACGTGGAGGAAGCCAGGTGTTTTTTTCTACTGCATGTGGAGGGAACCAGTCCTGCTGAGAGCCTGACCTTACTCTGGCAAAACTGCTTTCAGATGGTTGAAAATCAGAACTATAACAATACACATTTGTACTGCTTAAGGCTTTGAATTTGGGGAATTTGTTACAGCAATAGTAGAAAACTAATATAAGCTTCCTACCTGTTGTTTTATAATTCCACTATTCTCTTAAATTCTTTGAGTATTTTGTAAGTATTCATCTGTAAAATCCAAAACCTAAGGGCACATGGAGTCACTGTCTAAGCACTGCTGTTTTCCTGATTGTAAATATTAACTTCTGTATCTTTTCATGTCTGGTATTATTCGATTGAAAATTGAACATTGTGGCTACTGTGTAGGTGAGTCTGGAATCTATTTCACTAGGCATTATTGGATGACTGTTGTACGAGGCACTGAACTTGAATGGTTTCAAACTACAAAATCTATCTGCCGTTATGTGTAAGGGCTGATGTCTCTCTGCAGTTAACCTGACTTCCTTTGAGGCTGCACTTTGTGGGGATTGCCCTTGCAACTTCTCAGGCTTCTAGGAAGTTAAAAATCTGAGCAGACCTTCAGACATTTGGACATAGCCTTTGTGTAGTTCCCTTCCTGCTGGGATTTTTTCTTACATGTCAGGTCCTTTATAAGAACTAAGAGCAGCCCTCTGACATCTCA
Source organism: Otolemur garnettii (assembly GCF_000181295.1). NCBI lineage: Eukaryota > Metazoa > Chordata > Mammalia > Primates > Galagidae > Otolemur > Otolemur garnettii. The sequence goes on along the minus strand of NW_003852428.1, from coordinate 4,474,034 downwards.
ATCCAGTTAGACTTCCACTTGTTGCCCCCTGAGCTGTGCGTGGGTTTATGTCTACTTTTCAGTCAGGCCTCTGAGGCTTCATAAAACATGCAAAATTTCACATTCAACCAGGAACTGGCATAGAATTTATATTCAGATTTTGAATCACAAACTGCAACGCTCTTACTTCTGGAATGTTACCTTTCAACATCCAATGCCTCAGCTGCTGTCAGCTTTATCATCTGCCCCTACAGCTTATAAGATTACAGTTGTCCTCCTGAGGAAAGTCTGGTATGTACGTAACACACGGTTCTTATGTGTTGCACTCTCAGTATTTCAACACTTAATTCTTACAATATTCTTTCCTCTCCTTGGTCATTTCCCAAGTCTTTCAAATATCTGTTTTCAATTTTTTTTTAAATAATTTTAATTGTCTTCTTTAGGAATGTCTCTGCATTGTCTTCATGCCCCATTCCCATATAATTTCTATCAACTTTTACAAATATATTTCATGGTGTTGCTGACATAAATTTTAAAAGTAACTCATATCTTTTTTAAAAAAATTCTTATTAAATCATAGCAGTGCGCATTAATGCTACCATAGGGTACAGTGTTTGTTGCAGGATGATTCACATGAGAAAAAATTTGTATAAAATTTCCATGTTCCCATAGTAAACTCAGAAATCTGTAAAATTATTTCCTGATGCTACTGGTATTGCATGAAACTAGTGAATGTATTAGTCATCCTGATAATGAGTAAAGATTAGAGAAATACACATGCATTTGCAAATAAAGTTGGGTTATCTCTTTCACTGAGTGATAGTCCGAGGGTTGATAAAGAAAGGTACATTATTTTGAACAACTTTAACAATAGAATTGATCATAACTTACTATTGCATGATTTTTTTTGTGATATACCTGAAATTCAGGCTGTGTTTTAATCATTGACATGCACAATTAAATATGCTCAATTTTTGAAGTGGGATTTGTTTCATTTTTATAGAGAGTATAAACACACACAGTAATGACCAATACATATGTATTTACCATAAACATTGGGCTTCTATTATATTTTACAATGTAGTGAATAGAAATTAGAAATTAATACTGAAATTATATAAAATACAAAATGCTCATCTTAAACAGGCATCTGATATTTGATGAGACCACTATAAAGCATGTTAACATCACATTGTTAAAATTAGCACAGTAGCTTGAACTTTGAGTGGCTTGTCTTTACAAGAGATATTAACCTTTTCAATAAAAATTCAATGGTTTTTATTTATTTCCAGGTTACTGTAACATAGAATTACAATCAATTTCCTTGACATCTTTATAATTGCATTATCCCTACACCTCCAAAATTCGTAAACCAATGATGACTTTTTTTGACAACTTTTCTAACCATTTGCTAATTACACTTTACGTCAGTGGAGTGGCAATCTAGTCAGAATGAAATTTGAGTTAATTGACGGAGTTAAAATGTTATTTTTCTTTTAGATTTCATTACCTTTGAATGGCAAAACTTTCTTCTTCCTGGGATGTTTGAGCTCTAGGCATTATTTAGAGTTGTGTAGTCATTACGTTAAGAATATAAAGAATACATACTGTAAGTTTTTTAATTCTGGAAGATAACTTGGAAGAAAGAAGTCTGTACAGTTTATCATGATATTCTGATGTAATTCATTCATTTTTAACTTACTCAGTTAACTTTCATTCCAAATTTTATCATCTATATTCCAATTATGTCATTAAGAATTATTACCTCATTTGAGTTTTTAAGCTGTTATATATAGTACTCAGTAATTTTATAAAATATGCATTTGTAGAAAAAATACATTTAAAAAAAATTTTATAAACTTATACAAGAGAGAGGCTAATTATTTACATAAATATCCTTGAACTGGTGAAAGGAGTCACAGTATTTCAATGATTATTTTTTGCAAAGCTGTTTTTAATGATTTCATTTAGCAGACAGAATTGCAACTCGACTTGAAAATGAGAGTTTGACATTTTACAAGGGGTATTTTTACCCCTTCATAAAACTAATCATAGGGTTTAACTCTTAAGGAATTTTTGAATTACAAGTATCAAACTTATCCCCAAATCATTTTGTTGCCTATTGTTTTGCTTTAATTTAATTGGATTCTCTTGAGTTTAATTAGGTTTAAAGTATAGTGATTATAGAAAGACTATGCTTGTTTAAAGTGCACATTCTCCCAAGTGGTCTTTTCAAATTCCCCAACTTTATATAGTGGATATTCAATCACCTAACTAATTACTGAAAGAACAGCTAAAAGCACATTCTCTACTGATGGTTGGTTAATACTATCATCCCATTACAGGAAAAAAAACAAATCAGCACGCTTAATCTAAGAAGTTAGTAAGGCTTACAAGATAATTATTATTTGCTATTTTTAGGAAATGCAACAATATCCTGCTTATCTTGCACTTACATTCTTGTCCAAATATAAAATCAGTTTAATTGCTAGTATACATACAGAAAATCTCCAGGCAAATAAATTGAGATAATTTAAATAGTCTACAAAATTGTCTTTATTTATAAAGACTCGACACCCAATGAGACTTCTTAAAAGTACTGAAAATATATATAGCAAAGTATATGATAGAGTGGTCATTAGACTTTTCATAAAGGGTGCACCAAATAGTGATCACTGAGCTCAGAGAAACAAAACAGGTGATGTCTGTGATGGTGGGAGCCTATTTTTCAAAGAATTTTCTAGCTTAAGGCAAAATGAGGGACACAAGAGTCAGCCCTAATAACCTCTCTGAGTTGAGAACATAAGGCATAGAAGGAGTAGGGAGAAACAGTGGCTATTAAAAAAAAAGGTGGAACAAAATTAGACTTAGACAAAAAGGCTGCTCTAGCTTAAGTAAAGAAGTTTAAAAGCAAGCCTTGAGAGGATCAGAGTGTTTTCCTGTGATTTATTGCATTTCAGAACAAAGCTCAAGAAGATTTATAGGAAAACAAAAATAATCAGCATCCAACAGTAGAAATACACAATTCCTGGCCTTCAACCCAAACTGACAAGCATATAAAGAATTTGGGGGGAAAATGACAAATACTGAGAAAAATTACCCAGAAACTAACCTCGAAATAACATGCAATAGGATTATTAGATGAGGACATTCAAAAAATTCCATAGGTTTATGACAGTAAAGAAAAAAAAAAAACAAGTAAAGTCATGGAAGATATACAAAAAAAAAAAAAAAAGCCCAAATGAATACCTACATATAAATAATACAATATGAGGTAAAAATATACATTAGATGGGATTACCATCATGTACTATGCTGGGATTACCAACAGTAGAGATGTTAGGGTGGTGTGGTGATGGCTTGAAGTAGTTGCTGAAATAATCGAATAAAACAAGGAGGAGTTTATCAGAAGAGAGTTTATTATTACTTGTCTGTAAAGCAAGCCAGGCTCTGTCCCAGTGACTGCAGGCACTATGGAGAATGCAGTGCTTAGATTTTATATACAACTTTGGAGGGGTATCAGAGGCTTCTTAGTAATTTCTCTAGGTCCTAATCAGGGTGTTCCCAAAACCACCCAAGTCAGTACGACATATGACTACCACGTTACCATTTGTCCATGTTAGAAAGTCACTGGGACATTAATAAGCTTCCATCTCAAGGTAACCCATTTGCAATGTCTTGATTAGCCCCATGTACATGATCACTCAGCAGGACAACTCAGGTTAGCCTGACTCAAACCAGTCTGAATAACCAAAATAGCCTAATCCTATTTGCCACCCTCCATACTCATGTTTAACTAACTGTGTAACCTAACAGCATCTTTCAAAAATCAAGTACAGGGGAATTAAAAAATGAAAAAAAAAATTAATGAAGGTTAAATGAAGAGTGGGACAAATTTACGTGGGTTAATATTTGTGTAATAGAAACTCTGAAGGGAGGTTGAAAGAAAAATATTTAAAACTTAATAGCAAAACTTAAAAAAAAAGATGAAAACTGAAAAACGTACATATCCAAAATACTCAACCAATCCAAAGCATGAGAAACACAAGGACAATTTTAACAAGGGATAGCATAATAAAATGATTAAAATCCGGTGTTAGCAGGAAAATATTATCAACAGGTAGAAAGAAAAAAAATAGAGAAAAAATACTTTCCACATAGTAGAAAGATACAGAAAGCAAAAGCGACGTCTAGTTAGGAGAAAGAGAAGATAACAGAAGTGCATCTTAAAACACTGAAGACCAAGCTAGCTGACTTCGAATTCCAATGAAATATCATTCTAAAGGAAAGACAAAATAGAGAATTAATCACCAGCAGTCCGGAATTAAAAGAAATATTAAAGAACATCTTGAGAGCAGAAGGAAAATGATATTAAATGGAAATATTTAATATTAACCAATCCACAAGATTAATAACACTGAAAATGGTAACAATGTATAATCAATATAAAATCTATTTTATCCTATTGTTTGTATCTTTCTAAAGGATAAATGCTCAGGGAGAAATAGCTATTACCTTGGAATTCTACCAAGTACATCATTATTCCTGTGAAATAAACAAGTCTTTAGGAAGAGAAAAAAGACAATTTGTTGGCATGATACCTCATTGATAGAATATTCCATAATATAACAAATATACCATAATGAGAAAGCAAATTTATCTCAGAAGATCAAAATTTTATATTAGATAAGCAAATACCTGATCAAAAAGGTAAAATTTCAATAAGTAAAACATTCACTTTTATAAAACTATGAATAATAATACTAATTAGAACACAAAAATCATACACTGAGCCAGATTTGCTACTCAATACTATTCAATAAACATATCTACATTTCATTACTCATTTATACTTTTGAAAATGTTGGTAATGATTATATAGTGGTGAATAAAACAAAGATAAATTGTTCTCCTTCATGCATATTTTAGCCAGAGGATATAGAATACATTTCAATTATCCATATATAGATAAGACAATTCGCTGATAAGTTCTAAGGAGAAAAATGGAGCAGGGCAAAGCTTATAAGAAATAGCGTGTGTAGGGTAGTCAGGGAGGGCACTGTTGGTACCACTGGGGCAGGGACCTGAAGGAAGAGTAAGGGGAAGCTTTGAGGACATAAGATGAATAGTTCAGGCATTGTTTTCTTTTGTTTTGTTTTTTGCAGTTTTTGGCCAGCACCAGATCTTGAGCCACAGGCGCCACCCCAAGATGAATAGTTCAGACAAAAGGAAAATTAAATACATAAATCCTGAGACATGAGTGATTTAATAATTTTATAAACAGCATAACAATGTAATATGTTGAGAGAGAGAAGGGGGCAGTGGAGTGTGTTGTTTTTAGGGATGTGTTGGCTTGAGGAAAGCCACAGGATTTAGTGACCCCTATAGAGACTTTGAGCTTTACTTTTAGTAAAACAAATAGTATTTAAATACTTTTGGTCAGAATCACCACAGTCTGATTTATGTGCACTAAATAACTTTTTTATACCAGCAGGAAGATAAGCAAACGCTGACACAGAATACTGCAGGAATGATTCCTTGTCTAGAATGCAATCCACGCCAGGGTGTGGCAGGAGCTGTGGTGAACAGTGCTGGCTCTGCCAGAGTGTCCACCTGGCAGAGATCAGAAATTGAGATGTGAATCCTTAGGAGGTTGATCTTCTTTTTCATCCACACTTCAAGTTTCTGCCAGTATTTCTATTAACATAGCTTACAAGACAGAGGGCAAGGCTGTCTGGTTATGATAGTAGTGGAAATAAGCCTCACAGGCCACTGACTGGAGGAGGTAAAACAGACAGTTGGTCTAGAAGAGCAAACAAAAGTTAACTGGAGCAACTACCATCGACTATATGCTGCATGGCAGCAAAACCATGTTTATCCTATTTATCATTATAGTCTCTGCTCCAAAGACAACAAATAGGCCATATCAAACAACTCTGGCCATCTGTTTTATTCCTTGGGGTGCGTTATTACATCACCATGTGCCTTCTTTCTTCACCACATCACCCATGACCTCTCTTAATGAAGGTGGGATAAGTTTTTGTTCTGTTCTTACTTACGAGGTCTGTCAGTTCATCCATGAACTTTTCACTGTTCACGTATCTGGGCAGGACTGTACAAACTACTTGGTAAGGTTTCATTACCTTGGTCTATCTGTGTCTCACAGCTGTGTTTGTGTCAATGTGTGGTGGTCTTACTGAGAAGCGTTCAATACTGTTACAGTGTGTGTTTGTGTTCTGTCTCAAGAATGTTGGTACTTGAATTAGAGCAACAAATGAACATTAAATTTCTTGCTAAATTTGTCAAGGGTGGAAGTGAAATCAAGAACATAGTCCAAGTGTATGTGGATAATGCCGTGAGGAAAATGGCAGTGTACAAATGGGTTAAAGGATTTTCTGAGGGAAGAAACAGTGTAACTGATAAAGAGAGGTCAGGGCAGCCAATAACAAGCAGAACTGACAAAACATTGCAAAAATTCATCAAATTGTCTGCTGGGTATGAGAAGCATAGCAAACTAAGTGAACATCAAGGTAGAAAGAGTTAGGAACATTTTAACTGAAAATCTTGGCAAACAACCCATGATGCTTGAATCACAACAGTGTACCAACTTGCATGGCACTGAGTTTGTAACCAGTAAACAAATAACTGTACTGGAACACCTTCACTACTCCCCTGAGATGACCCCAGTGACTGTTTTTTTTTACCCTAAAGTAAAAGAAATATTGAAAGGGAAGCATTTTGAGAGCATTTAGGACATCAAGAGCAATAGGACTACAGAGCGGATGACCATTCCAAAGAAAAAGTTCCAAAATTGTTTGGAAGGATGGACTAGATACTGGTGTCAGTGCAGAGCTTTTGAAAGAGAGTTCTTCAAAGGTAACCATAGTAATTTTTCTAGGATGAGTTTATGAACTTAATTGTCAGCCCATGTACAACCTGACACTGTCATTATGCATTATGGATTATATCATGTATGCATCTCTTGGTACATTGTAAGGTCATTCTTCATAGGGTGTTGCCATATGGGTCTCATGGAAAAGCAATGTCATGGAGAATAAGCACGCTTATTGAAATTGTATTTTAAATAAAGGTGACCATCTGCTTGCTCAGGCAAAATGGCAAGCTTCTTTATTTACAGTTGGTTTATATATGGAATTTTGTCATGCGCATAATACAGCAATGAC
>NW_003852428.1:4454592-4465905 GCF_000181295.1 Otolemur garnettii | reverse complement strand
ATTTCCTTTTAGGGGCTTTATCAATCCAACATACTTTTGAAGATAATTGATTGTCCACCTACAGAACAATATCAAATTAAAGTCTATCTCCTTATTTGTTGTTCCTCTCTCTTTGCCCCGGCCCCTCCCATGTGATTATGAGACTGCTTGGAGTGAACGCAGTATGATTGATTGTGTCCATGCTACATAGCAAGAGTCCTCCCACATACATATGCTGATACCAGAGGAACAGTGGCTAAAATAGGTAAAACTTTACTCTAAAAGCTCACTGTGTATAGTAGATAAAAGTGAGAGGGAAATTATATGTGAGGAAAGATGAGGTAAAATATATTCATAAACGCTAATTCCCAATAAGTAAAGGAGACATTTATTTTGTAAAAGCCATTAGGTAATATTTTAAAATAACACCTTTAAGAAACTTGCATGTCACAAAGGGTGTTAGCACTATCTACTCTCAGGTACCAAACTAATCTATTTGGAAAACACAACCTCTATTATGAAAGAAATCAAATGTTCCGTAGGCCACTGGGCTTTTCATTATCCTAGTGCATACATTTGTCAATATTTGAATACTTTAGAGCGAAATTGGTTCAGAATTGAAAGAAAATGTGGTGCTACCATTGAAAGTCACTTTATAAATTATGTAAAGGTTAACATGTAAGAGTCACATAAAGGAAAATCTGTCCCTTTTTATCCTTTGCTGAAAACATTCATTTTAAATTAAAAAAAAAACAAATTGTCTATGAATATTGGGAATATTGATGCCATGGAAAATTTCAGTACTAGGTCTAGGATACAAATTAACTATTCATGTTGTTATTGAGCCCCATGGATTAACTATCCATGTTGGTACCATGGATTAAATATCCATGTTGGTATTGAACCCCATGAATTAAATATTCATGTTGTTATTAAACCCATGGATTAAATATTCATGTTGTTATTGAACCCCATGAATTAAATATCCATGTTGGTATTGAACCCCAAGATGGATTTGGTTTTGTTGCCACCCAGCCAGGTTCATCTGCCTGCTCCCCAAGAGGAAGCCAACACCCAGAGACAGCAGGGTTTACACAGAGAGTGTTTAACCTGAGCAGTTGAGCAGTGCTAATCAGAGACGGGAAAAATTTCTCAAATCTGCCTCCCTGAGAATTGGGGAGACTGGGTTTTTAAGGATAATTTGACAGGTGGGGGATTAGGTTAGTAGGTTTGATAACTGGCTAAATGGGACCAAATTATAGGGATCTGGAAATTGCCTCTGTTTTGCTTCAGCTCCTGGGGTCATGATTCCACGTCAGTCATTTTCTTGGCATGAGGTGCCACTCTGCAGGTTGGCTGAGCCACCTGATTGCAGGAGCAGGGAGATTGTTAGAAACCACATTTGGGGGTCCAGAGGTCATGTTACCTAGTAGAAAAGTTAAGAATCCTTACTATTACCAATCAAAAGTAAGCAGGAGACAGCGACTAACCATTATCAAACAAATAGTGGGATTGTGTCTGATTATTACCATTAGTTCTAGCAAAGCCTGTTCCTACACAGAGTCTTACAGCCCTATGTCTAGCTCTCCCCTCCACCTCTGCACCAATTAGTAAGGATTGTTTCAGTGCTGACCAGACAGAGCCACACACCTACTCAGTCTTGGCATTCCATCTATCTTGAATGTTAATTTCTTTATTTGTAAATGGAAGAGGAAAAATAAAAAGTTAATAATGCTTACGTAACTGAGTCAGCATTTAGATTAAACTCAATAATGTTTTGATTTCAATTAACATAGTGACTGGTCAATGTTAGGTACCTTAGAAATTTAGTTTCACAATAACTAATTTATTCAAATGAAACTTGAATTATATTTCCCTAGATTAACATTTTGTGTATGATATTTTTAGAAATCTTTTGGTGTGATATTTGCATTATTATGTTACAGGTTTTCTTTTCTCAATTTTTAAATATGGGCTAAATAGTAACAACTTTGCTCATGTTAATAAACAATCTGGGTTATATTGAAATAATACATATATAATACTAATTAAGAATTTGCTTTTGAAATTATTAGTGGGAAACAGCAATTGGTCACAGTATCCTAGGGTTGTCATCCTTCATATTCATTGGTAATTTTTCTGTGATTAATGAAAAAAGATATCTATGTGTAGTAAGTGCTTCAATATCACATAAACAGAAAATGTCCAAACTTACATGTATATAAAGTATAATTGTCACTGCATACATTATACACTTGTATAGTTATAAGCTCCCTAAAATAACACCAACCTCATTTGTAAAACTTATGTATGTAATTCTCTTTTTTGCACGCATAGTGTTTAGATGTTGAATCACCTCAACTCCATTAGTCATGTAGATTGGGGTTTATTATTCTTCTTATAAATCTAGACAAAATTAAAATCCAATACCAAAAATAGAAATAATAGTAAGCCATTTAGGGCCAAGCATTCTCTTACATGTTTAGTCCTAAAAACCTCTGCGATGGTTATAGTTATTACCTATCCCCACTTTACAGATGAACTCTGACAAAGAGAAGGTACATACTTTTCTTAAGGTCATACAGCTTTTGCTTATTGGAGTAAAGCTGCAAACTCAGAGGATCAGAAGAAAAGAAGTAACTGAGATCAGAACAGAACTGAATGAAATAAGGAACAAAAGAACAAAAAGAAGATTCATGAACAAAAGGTTGGTTCTTTGGCGAGATGAACAAAATCAACAATTTTCTGGCTAATCAGAAACAGAAAAGAAAGAAGTCTAATAAATTCAATTAAAAATGAAAAAGGGAAAGTTACAACTGATATCATAGGCAAAATATCATTTCAGAATACTATAAAAATTTGTATGCTCACGTACTTGAGAATGTGGAGGAAATGGACAAATTGTTGGAAATATACAACCACCTCGGCTCAATCAGGAAGGTAAGAACTTCTCGCCAGACCAATACCAAGCACCACAATTGAAGCAGCAGTGAAAAATCTTCCAAAAACACCACCACCACAGTGAAAGGACCATTCCTCTCACTGCTGTCCAGACTTCAGGATGGTTCCTCACTTGGTGGCCATGGAAGGGCATCCTCAGAGCAGCAGGAGATGAGGTCACCACATGTATGGGCATTTAAAGTTTTTCTTGGGTCATGCTTCCTAATTTCCCATCCACAAAAACTCTTTCAGTGGAAATCCAAATTTAAGAGATAGATAAACATCATACTTTTGATGGGAAAGGAAAAGCTGTGGCCATTCTTTAATCTACTTCAAAAGAAGTGCTACCTTTTAGAAGTCAGAGGCCAGACACACAATGATTTGACCATTGTAAAGGGCAAGGTATCAGGAAAAGAAGTTAGTAAACTCATTGTCACTAGTAGCCAAGTGAATTGACACAGAACCCATGTCTAAAGCACATCACTCCTAACACCAAGTGAGAATAATTTTGTTTATTCCGAAGAATAAAATCAGTTATTCTATCTGCTGCCCGGTAAAAGCTTTCTCTCAGTGTAATATCCCATGTATACTTTTGGTTCATGAAGCAAAAGGAGATAGATTAAGCCCCAAGACTTCGTTAAGCTTTCCCATCTTACACTTGAAGAGCCTAATCCAGCTCTATCATTCCTTAAAATCCCAGGGCATATATAAACCACTGAAGTCAAGGTATTAATTCTTAATCCCCAGAGTCAATGGAAGTATAAAATAAAAGTTACAGGACTGGTTCTTAGGTTTGGCTAGCCATGAATAAAATACACTGTTTTAAATTTTATAAAGTCATTAGCTAAACTGACAATTTAGGAGGATGGAATACTGTGAAGAACAATAGTTCTGATTTCTTATCTTTTGAAAGTTTTCAGGGGAAAAGTTGAGCACCTTAAGTGTTATTATGTTAGGGTAGCATCTTGCCATTTAAATCTGCTTTTTATAATGATCAAATATGAATATATTACAGCATGCATCATCACCAGAAAAGAATTTCTTTTTTATTTGGAGAAATGAGTTCAGGATTTCCTTATATATGGTCATTTACATGCAAAAATTTGCATATTCTGTCCACAAAAAATATTGATTTAAATTAAATGGCACAAATAACTAGAAGAGGAAGGTATTCATACTATGCAAATATATATATATATATTTTTTTTTTTTTTTTTTGAGACAGAGTCTTACTTTGTTGCCCCCGATAGAGTGTGATGTCACCACAACTCACAGCAACCTCAAACTCTTGGGCTCAAGTGATTCTCTTGCCTCAGCCTCCTGAGTAGCTGGGACTACAGGTACTTACCACAACACCCAGCTATTTTAGAGATGATGTCTCGGTCTGACTCAGGCTGATCTCGAACCTGTGAGCTCAGGCAATCCACCTACCTCTGCCTCACAGAGTGCTAGGATTACAGGAGTGAACCACTGCACCCAGCTTTTTTTTCTTTTTTTTTTTTTTTTAAACAGAGTCTCATGTCTCATATTGTTGTCCCAGGCTTAGTTCCATGGGGGGTCAGCATCAGTAGGTTTTGACCTTCTTCTTTAGCTATGTGATAACATGATATTTCCCTGCCATTTTATTCTTCTTTATGGCCATTTGACTTATTTTGCCATGTGAAATACAAGCTAAATGATGTGTGTCCTTTTTTGGTTGGAACTATAAATAGCCAGTGCTTGGGCATCCATGTGCTCTTTCTATCTTTTGGACGTGTTGCCAGGGTGGGATGAAACATCCTTTATTTCAACTGCCATGTGTTCTAAGACTCTTCTTCTCTTCATTCCACCTGCACTCATCTTAATTAGGTATTTAGGATACTAGAAAAATAAATTTGCTGGGTTAACTCCCCGGGATTTGTAGTGATTGGCAGTCACAGTGCATCATATCTCACAAAACAGAAACTGGCACCTAGATGTCGGGTATTACTATAACATCAGCAACAGCAACAACAAAAACTTAACTCGTGTCAGCTAAAAACTCTTATTAGAAGCTTGAATAATAGTGACTAGTATAATGAAGTCGTTGTATTGATATATTTGGTAAAATTGTCAATAGTGATAACTAAAAAAGCAGATAATGGACTTAACAAATATAGTAACCTATGCATTGAAGTTTGAACACAGGAAATGACTGGCATTTGTTGCTTGGCAGGATATTACAACAAAGAATAATTGTTCAGTTTATTTTCAAGCAAAGATGAAAATAACTTGATTGTGTACATAATATAATATGTAAAACTGATTAATTTTTGGAGCAACCAATTTACAAAAATTGAATCAATGGTATGTTCCTTTCATCCATTTTTGAAAGGACTGTGTTGAATATGGTGGCATCTAACCAATCCTCTCATTTGAACAAAAATGACTAAAATGAAAAGTAACTAAGTGAAAAGTAACTAAAACTATGGCTTTTCCTTGGAAGTCAGATAGGCCCAAATTAAGTACTCCAAATCAAGGTACTCCAAATTAGGTCAAAATCTATAAAGACATAATATAATAAAGAAAATACAAAATTTTAGGGATGTGAATATTTGTGACTTTGGCTATTGGCTATGGAGACAGATTGAACTCAAATAAGTTGTTAATAAAATTTTATTAACAAATTCACACTGATTTGAACAGACAGAAATTATGAAAACATATTTATGAAATAAACAAAAAAACATCTATGTATGTTTATTTTTTAAAATAATTCCTGGACCCCAGGCCCCTAGAAGAAGGAGGGAGGTCTGGGAAAGATACTCAGTGAAAAAAAAAGCCTTGTTTTCTAATGCATACTGAACCTATATGATTGTAATGAATTCTATTTGATTCTAATGAATCATTTAGGTTCAGTATGTATAGAAAATAAAGAATATCCAAGAGGGTAGTGTCAAAGAGTGTGGAAGAAAATGACTAGCAACCCAGGTAACAGAGTAGAACTTTCACCAGGAAATACCAATATACAGGGCCCAAGAAATACCTACCAACTGAGCTCTCAGGTGTGCTTTGAATTAATGACAGTGATATCTCTTGTTGTATTTTGATTAGTTATCATTATGTTTGGCAGGAGAGCAGAGGATATAGAGAAGTAGCGTCTTTATCATTTATGAATATCCCAAGTCAAGAAAAGCTATATTAAGGTATAATGAAGAGGCTGCTACTTATTCCCCTCACATAGAAACTATTTGTGTCATCTAGAAATTATGGACTTTGATCTTGAGGAGCTGAGTGGGTCAAAAGATTTCCTGTGGGGAGAAGCTAAGTGCAACTTTCTAGGGGAGGAAGAGTGAGCCTCGACTCACATTGTGAATAGAGATTCAGAAAATGATCAACATTACCCAGGAGGACGCAGGAATATCTTTACTTTCTTCTCTGAGGAATCTGGTGGTGTTTGTACTTTCTTGCTACCCAACCTTTGAATTTAAGAACAGCCATTTTTTTATTTAAAAAATAAATATTGAATGAAAGTTGTTTGGGTTGTGAAAATAACATGCCAAAAACTAGATAGTTAGTAACAAATGTATTTGTTACAGATCCAAGACTGGAACATCCAAGATCAAGGTGTCAGTAATTCAGTGTCCGGTGAGTTTCTGCTCAGCTCCTAGACGGTATCTTTTCATTGGGCCTCCCACAGTGGAAAGGTGAACAAATTTCCTCGGGATTGTTTGACAGGAGCACTCATCCTAATAGTGAGTGTTCTGTCCTCATGAGATTCTCACCTCCCCTAAACCCCAGCTCATAACACCATCACCTTGGGGGTTAAAATTCCAACATATGAATTTTGTGGGGGTCTCTACCATTCAGATGATAGCAGAGGTACTATTTATCACTGTGCTGAGACATAGGAGCCACTGGCTAACCTGCCTGTGCCCAGTCCATCCTGGCAGTGATCACAGACTGCCATCCAGGAAGCACTGATGGAGAAGATGCATCATTCAGCCTGGGCACCAACTTACTCAATGAGCAAAATGAAACTTACACAGGGCTTTGCCAGGAGATTCGGAGTAATTGTTTCTATGGAATGACATTGCTCCCAGTTTATTATTTGACACAGTTATGCATCAGATCAACGTTTAGCAAATGTCCAATTCCCTAAGCCTCATAGTGCACACTCTAAATGAAGAAAAGAATGCTGTTTCTATTTCTAGTACATCATGTGAATTTTTCTCTAAATTTTAGTACTATGAAATTAATGTCACTGTTACAGAATGGTTCTTTGAGAAGATTAATAATATGCAGAAATGAAATATTTCAAATAGTCATGTAAAACTTAAAGAAATTTACAATTGCAGCCATATGTTCGCAGGGATATTTTTCAAAATTTGATAATCTGATTTTTAAGAGGTCTGTTATAAATTCCTTACATCTGGGTAATTTAGAAACCAGTCACTCTGTATTTTAACAGAGACTTCTAAAAGGGAAAAAAGACTGTTGCAAATAATTACTGGTGTACATATACAAATATTCAGTTATTTTGTCTTTAAATATAAGACATAAATATTTGATTCCTTGTAAAAAGCCATATTTAAATATGATCATAGTATATAACTTTGGATAGCGCAGACATTGCAGAAATATATTCTAATGATTACAATGATTTTAATTCAGATTTATGGTTCAAGAAATATTTATTTGAGTATTATATTATTCAGAGTGTTGCCAGAATGAATCCCATAATCCTGGCTACAATGGGCAATATTATTCTCTGAACTCCTGACAAATTCCTCACCCAGGAGAAATTATTTTGAGCCTGTACAGAGAAGTGTTTTTCTAGTTTAATTTATTATTTACTCCAATATTTTCCTTAGATAGTCTTTGTGCCACTTGAAAACAAATAGTGAAGGAGTGTGTCTCTCTGTTTTTTCCTCTAAATTTTAGATCTGCAATTCTAGTGTAGAGATCTAAATTATAAGCAATGTTCATGATTACTTATATATATATATATATATATACACACATATGTGTGTGTGTGTGTAAACACACACACTCTCAGACATGCACATAAATTATATGTATATGGTAAAGAAATGGATTAAGTAAAGCTCTTCCCACTCAATGTGCATTGAGAACATTGTCAATAGACAAAGAATAATGTACCAATTTTTGGAGCTCTCATGTTCTACAGTCAGCTTTTGGCTTTGCACACTGGAACCACATGTGTGCTCAGTTTCCTCACAGCTTCATGCTACAGCACGGGATTCTTCAAAACCATGACTTCAATTCTAGGCCTATAATTAGAGTGATGAAGAAAATGTTCTGAAAGGAAATGCTGTATTTGGAACATATCAATTGTATTTTTTTTTTATTATTAAATGTGAGCTATATACATTAATGCGAACATGGGGTACAGTGTAGTGTTTTCATATACAATTTGAAATATTTTCATCAAACTGGTTAACATAGACTTTGTGTCATTTACTTAGTTATTGTGTTAAAACATTTATACTCTAGTTCTAGAAAAGTTCACTTGTACCCCTGTTAGACAGACCATATAGGTAATCTTTCCAGTCACCCTCCCACCACCCAGCTGCCTTTCTCCCCTTCCCCACCCCTCCCTATATTCTTAGGCTAGAATTAGGTTGTAGCTTTCATTTGAGATCTATAAATTAGTTTCATAATAGGGCTGTGTACATTGGATACTTTTTCTTCCATTCTTGTGATACTTTGCTAAGAAAAGCATTTTCCAGCTCCATCCATGTAAACATGAAGGAGGTAAAGTCTCCATCTTCCTTTAGGGCTTCATAGTATTCTATGGTGACCATATACCACAGTTCTCAATTGTATTTATCAAGGTTGTAGGTATCAAGACCTATGTAACTCTTGAGGGAAGGCAGATGGACTAATTTTGTTTAGTTTTGTTTTGGAAGAACATTTACGATTCCTTGTATTGCAGAAAAATTGGACAGATGCTATGCTGCTTCTGTGCTTTAATTCGGATAAAATTAAGAAGAAAACTTCATGAGAAAAGTATATCATACATTTCCCCAAACTTACAATGTTCAGAATGTATAGAAATAAGAAAATAAAATATCTGAATATATGTTGCCCGGAGTGCGTATTTACTACACAGAATATCTGAATCTCTAAAAGTGATAATTTCAGACCTATTTCAATCCCCTTTCCACAATTTCTTTCCGTAGAAAATTGAATCATTGGCAGCTCTTTTTCAGAAGCAGGCTTCCAGGAGCACGCACAGAATCAGCTGTCTTTGGATTCCCAACTGAAGTAAAGTATAATCCAGCTATTTTGCATCTGTGACTATAGTCGGGCCCTTTTTCACAGCCACAGTCCTTTGTTTGTCAAATAATCATTTCCCATAATAAGAGAGCAGGGTGTAAACATGCTTTTCAATAATTTTTTCTCTGAATATCTGATTTTTTCATGGGATGAACATGAAATTCTGATGAGCTTTGTAACTGCACAAATTAGATACTTAATGAAAGGAAAATGAAGCCGAACAGTTACATATTATAAAGTCTTGATTTGATCATCTTTCTGGCACATTTTCTTGTCTTGAACATTTCACTAAGGGGAAGTCCCTTCTGTAAAAAGACACCACCGTTTCATCTCACCGGCAAAAGTTACAGGTTGCACTAAATGGTTACTTTATGGGTGCTATTTATATTCTTATTGTTTATATTTAAATTCCTATCACCATTTTCAGGATGATATCTCACGTTATATAGTTTCTGGCTTATACATGTACTCCTTGGATAAACTTCTTATAAGAATGAAAATAAAACCTGAGATCTTACCACGACCCTCACTGTCCTACAGCATCTAAACTGTTATTCTTCCTCCATCCTCATCCCAGTTTTCTCTACTTGGACCCTGTTACCCCATCCTTGCAAATGCTTTTTAGTCTGCCTGAAAAGTCCCCGTCTCTGGAATACACATGACTTGCTTCCTTACGTTCTTGGGTTTCAATGGAAAGGCTATCTTTTCTGGAGAAATGTCCTCCCTCCTGCAATGTCAAAAGGCATTCACTAGATTTATCCCCTAGTCTGCTTCAATTTTATTCTTAGAATATGTCATAAGCTGAACTGTGTCTCCCCAAATTCATATGTTGAATTTTAACCCCAAGTACCTCAGAATGTGACTCTGATTAAAGATAGAGTCTTTAAAGAGGTAAAATAATGTTATTAGGTGGCTCCCTAATTCAATATGATTAATGACCTTATAAATAGAGAAAATAAGAAGGCTGAGGCTGAAGGATTTGCTTGAGCCCAGGAGTTTGAGATCAGCCTGGAAAACATAGTGAGGCTTATCTCATCTCTACAAAGAATAAAAAATTAGCTGGGCGTGGTGATGCAAATCTGTAGTCCTAGCTATTCAAGAGCCGGGGCAGGAGGATCATATGAGCCCAAGTTTTTGAAGTTCAGTGAGCTATTATGATGACACTGCATTCTATCCCAGTCAACAGAATGCAACCTGACCTCAAAACATTAAAATATATAAATCAAATAATATAAAATAAAATAAATAACAAGGAATTAAGTTAGACACATACAGGGAATTACCCCATAAAGACAAGGAGAGAATACAGCCACCCATAAGCCAAGAAAACAGCCTCAGAAGTGGTTTCACTCGGTTGACATCTTCATCTAGGACTTCTAGTCCCTAAGGGTGTGAGAAAGTAAGCTTCCTATGGTGAAGTCACCCAGTCTCTAGTTCTTTATTATGGCAGCCCTGGTAAACCAATGCAGCACTTAATCATTAAGTGACAATTTGTTTATATATCTATTTGTTTTTCACATTCTATACCACTATAATTTCCTGAAAATCATATATTGGTTACCTCTGTATGCTCAACAACTAGCCAGTGTCCAGCAAAAAGTTGATGGTCAATGAACATTTATTTAATGACTACAGAAATTAGTGACACTTCTGTGAGTTGAACACAGGCTAGAATGATTCCTTTCACTTATTCCTATATAGTATTTTGGCTGCTACCCAGTGTGTTATTTATTTATTCACTATGAAGAATATGTTTTATAGGTTTTTCCTGGGACTTGTTTGTTAAGAGTTAAGACATTATGGACATTCATGAGGCCAGAAGAACATTTTGGGAGTGCTGAATAAAATGGGACCCACTTCAACCTTACTGATCTGGAGTCTGCACAGAGCCTTTGATGCTGGCTTTATATTCACCATCTTCAGGAAAGCACGGTGGTATGTGTGTATGCACGTGTGTGTTAAGACGGGAGAGAACACACACAAGTATTCCATTCAGGCGATAGAATCTCCAATGGGAACCTGTCCTGTGGACATGAAAGCTATGTAGAATCCTGATTTGTTAACTGTACAGCAATTATGGGCTATCTATTCTCTTCTTTTTTTTTTTTTTTACTAGTAGACAGATGTCCAAAT
>NW_003852428.1:4452516-4454106 GCF_000181295.1 Otolemur garnettii | reverse complement strand
CACACATTTTTTTTTTTTTTATCTGAATGAGAAAGCACCGGAAAGAACAGATTTCAATACAATTCATTTCACCCAGTGTTGATTGAATCCTATGAGCTTCACATCTAATATAAAAGAATTGGCAATGAACGAGGTGGACGCTCTCCTGGATTAAAATCAAAATGCCTGACAATTTGGGGTCACTTATTAAATGTGTCTATTTTATAAAGATAATACTGTCTTTGTGTCTCAGTTTCCTCTGTGAAGTAACAGTGTTGACAGAGTTCTTATTGTTGGAATGTCCTTATGTTACAATGAATTTTAAACTGTAAAGCACTATGCAGATGTTAGGGGTGCAGTTAGTGAATTTTTAGATACACCAAATCTGAAGGGCAATTCAGAGGATCGATCTTTTAACCAATGTTTTTAAAGTTACAATCAATACTTGGTACAATTAACATGTACAAAGTTACTGAGCTATAAAAATATTATCTCCAAAGATCATTTATAATTCAATAGCACATGTGATACGACGTACTTTTTTATTATCTAGGATAATTGAGAAAGACAGTGACATTGTAACAACTATTACCATGGCAATTATAAACGTATTTTTAGAAGTTTTGAAGGGAAAAGTACTCTCTATTCAAAAAGAAAAAGAATCCTTTATCAACTTTACATTTTTGTCTCCTTATAACAGATGGACAAGAATTTATTTTCCAGGTAAACTCCTGTAATTGAGTATCTGCTTTGCAGTAGATTACATCTCTCTAATCAAAGCAGATTACTATTTTTGTGACCTTGAATAGTTTATTTGACTCTCTGTCGCTGTTTGCCTGAACTGGAAAATTAAATCTAAGTAGAACGTTGGTGCCAAACAGATGCTACCTTTGGCTTGAATTGTCTTGAGTAAATTATAAAATAATAATTAATAACTATGAGCCAGTGCCCAGAAATTATGCAGGCATATCCATTACCTATGTACATAAACAAAATCAATTCTCATTAAATATGTTCATTCCACACAGTATCACTATCAAAGCTTGGCCAATTCCTGAGTAGGCATTCTGCCTTATTTCCCAAATCAAGCAAAACCATTTTTCATTATTTGTTTTGATTATCTTCAATATGGCCTGTCGTAATTGTGTGGAGAACAGGTGCATTTGTGCTGCTAAAGAAACCAAATAACAGTCTGAATATGAACCTTTTATAGGCCATGTGGTGCAATTATTTCACAGGGATACACAGTGGGAAGTAGTCTACTGATAGAATACTTAATAAACTTACAGGCCAAATGGGGAATAAAAAAAGAGCAGGAGAATTATTTGTCATAATTTCCAACAGCACTTTTCAGCTGAATCAATGGCTATAAATACTAGTAGACATTTAGTAGTTTTTAGATTAAAACTGTCTATTATTTAGAATATTTATTCCTGTTTCCTACTTTTAATTTAAGGTAAAATATTTTACAAAGGATGCTTTAAATCTTAGTTAATTATGTTGATACGTTCTGCACAATCAGTTGAATTTGCTTGCTTTTAAAAATATGTGGGCTGGCTCAAGTAGCTAAGGCGCCAGCCACATATAGCTGAGCTGGCAGGTTCGAGTCCA
>NW_003852428.1:4449705-4451327 GCF_000181295.1 Otolemur garnettii | reverse complement strand
AGCTTATTTTCAGAGGATGTCTTATTTTTGTTAACTATAATACAACAATCTACATTTATTCAAATACAATTAAGTCATCTTCTTCTGGAACCTGACAGGAGAAGCCGACCTTGTTAGTGGGGCTAGTGGTAGTGATGAGTGAACTCCTTTCCCCTAGCCATTTGCACATGCGCAATAGGATGCCTGTGATCTCGGTTACCACATGCACAACTACACAAGTGCAAACGGCTCAGAGAAAGGAGCTGTGCCAGATAAAAGGTATTCCAGTCTTCCTTATGGCTCCATTCCAAAATGGAATCTGCATATGCCCATCACTAGGTCTTATTATTGGGGTAGGGCTTATATTTAACAAATGCACAGAAATCCTCCTAGGGCTTAATTTTGGGTAGGTCTTATTTTTGGGGAAACACAGTATAGTATGACATATACAGTAATTAAAGATTTCCAAAGCATATATTAATGTTTTGTAAATTTTTTTTAATCTTTTAAATGTCGTACCAGGTATAAATTATTTTTTACTGGAAAAGCTCAATGTAAAAAAAATTTTTTTCAAATTGCAATACATTATTGGTCTGGGTATTATTGGAAAACATATTTGAATATTGACTAAGTATAACAAAAGGAGACAAAGAACTTTTGAAAACCTCATCTTGATATTGGTTTCATGTCCTTCTCTTTAATACAATAATCTGTCATGCCAGTTATGTAACCTAATTATTAATTTGCATTTTTAAAGTTTGTTTTATTTTGTGATTCAAAATAATAACTGAAATATTTAATGTTACTTAATGAAGGATATTTACTACATATCCACAGGACTCAATAAAATATTTAGGTAATCATTTAAAAGAAAAATAAAATACAGTCTCTGATTACCTTTGCAAAATATTTAAGTTGGCCAATGGCAATTAGAATCTAAATTTCTCAGAATTTCATATATTAAATTTTGCTTCTCTAAAACATTTATCTAATATTGTAACAAGTTTTAAATGTGTTTCATATAAATTGAGTACTTCTTGATTTGTTTCTCATTTAATCTATCAAAAAGTACTAAGTAAAGAAACTAGGATTCTAGTGTTCTTTGAACAAATAAATTCTGTCGTGGAAAGTGAAAAATCTCATTGCAAAATTCCTTTTACTTTTGAAGTTATAAAATATTGGTATCTGAAATATACAATGAAGATTATAACACATACCTGAATAGTATTTCCTTAGTATCTGAAAATATCTTAAGCCCTTTATATATATTTCTTTGAATCTTCAAAATCACTATTAGTGTCTCAGCGCCTGTGGCTCAAGCGGCTAAGGCGCCAGCCACATACACCTAAGGTGGTGGGTTCGAATCCCCAGCCCGGACCCACCAAACAACAATGAGGGCTGCAATGAGGGTTTGTTAATTTTTACAGTCATCCTACATGCTGAAGCTCACTTTGTCTACAAAAACAATGGTACATTAAAGAACTTACTTCATTACTGAGTTTATAATGTCCTAAGCATGATATTATCAGATAGAAGAAAAATTTATTTTATCAGATTATAAATAACCTAATGATAACTTCAGGTGAATAGTTGAATATTTAAAAAGTACTTTTATTATTCAGTTCTAATATTTTTTAAAAACT
>NW_003852428.1:4447711-4449201 GCF_000181295.1 Otolemur garnettii | reverse complement strand
AAAAAAAAAAAAAGCTCTCAAGGAGCTTCCATTTGGGTATGAAAAATATATAATAATATTACATAATCAAAAATACCCTGGGTGAGTTGTCGCTAAGATAGGCTGAGTGGTAATGGAGCATTTAACAGAAAAGCTGACATTTGTATCAACACTTAAATGATGGAAGGGAGGAATCCAAGGGACAGTAACATTTCAATCAGAATGGCATAATAAATATTTGAAGTTTTATAACAACAATAATAATTTCAGAAAACTCTTGTGATGTAAACATATTTTTTCTAATTATTCATTCCTTTTAGTCTATCAAATCACAATTTAAACAAACCTTGCCTTAGACCACCTTGTACTGTCTGAATCCTATTTGTATTTAGTACTTGTAAGGAAGGAGAAATTTATTTGATAAAAGTCATTTAGGCATGAGGATTACAAACTTTGCCTTTTTCTCTGTCCAGTTTGTTTTCTTCGAATATTGTCTTTCTTTTATGTAATTCTATTTCATAGCTTCCTAATTTGGCTATTTTGCTTTCACTTGTTTAGTTAAGCAATTTTTCTTTTAAATGCATTTTTATTGCATCCAATCTTTCTAATTTAGCTCATAATTCAGGTAATATTACAATTATTAAAACTTAATAAATAAAATTCTAAAGATTTAAAACAATGATGACATTGTATTGAAATGTAAAGGTCTACAGATTAGCAGTTGTTTTTTTGTGTGTTTTTGTTTTTTTTAACACATACACAACTGAGGTTGTGAATTAGATCTTTAGCAGTCAGCCGGCGCTGGAGCAGTTATTCAGAATCATGATATCATGGTATTATAAAAAAGAAGACAAGTTGTGAGAGGTGGAAAATCAAGAAAAGAAAAGAAATGACTGGTAATGTAAGAATAGATAATTTAGCAATCAAATAACTTAGGAAACATGGATTGACCGGATTTTATGATAAATTCAAGTGAGAGAGATGCTCTAGGATGATTGTCAATAAGCGTATACAAAGGGAGCTGAGAAAATATACACAACAAAGTTGAAATTTGACTCATAAATGTTTAAAAAGGGAACCAGCTATCACTCAGCATGAAAGGCTAGTAGATTCCCAATAAAGTACATGTTCAGAATAAATGAGAATGTATGGCACATTTAAAATCGCTTTCTTAAGCACTTCATTTGTTTCTAAATAATCTTTTATTTTTTCATTCATTTAAGAATTATTGAATGCCCTCCTCAAAGCTTTTTGCTAAACACTGGACCAAGAAAAGCAGACCTGATGAGGTACTTTATAAAGCCTATTGTCAGGCTGGGAGGATAGCCAAGAAACAAATAATGACATGTACTCATGAAATTACTCACACTATAAAATGAGGTACACGGCCGTATTATTATTATAATAATACTCATAATAATTCAGAAGCTAAAGAAGCATGCTTATGAAACTGATCATTAAGCAAAACCTGAAGTTAATAAATGAATTATCAATCAAAGAAGAGGTACCCC
>NW_003852428.1:4435753-4447622 GCF_000181295.1 Otolemur garnettii | reverse complement strand
TCCTTCCTTCCTTCCTTCCTTCCTTCCTTCCTTCCTTCCTTCCTTCTTTCCTTCCTTCCTTTCTTTGTTTTGTTTTGAGACAGTCTCACTCTGTTGCCCAGACTACAGTGCCTATGGTGTCAGCCTAGCTCAGAGCAACCTTAAACTCCCGGGCTGAAGTGATGCTCCTCCATCAGCCTCTCCATTAGCTAGGACAACAGACACCTGCCACAATGCTCGGCTAATTTTTCTATTTCTAGTGGAGATGGGATCTTGCTCTTGCTCAAGCTGTTCTTGAACTACTAACCTCAAGTGATCCCCTGGCCCTGGCCTCCCGGAATGCTAGGAATATAGGCATGAGTCACCAGACCTAAGACGTGCATAGTTGAACTTCATATGGCTATAAAAGAATTTTTTAGTAAATGAGATAAGGTTAACAGAAAGAGATGAGAGGGGTCAGATTATCCAGGGCCATATCGGTGGCTCAGTTACAAGCTTATTTTTGTTAGGAGAAAGTATCTGGCTGACAATATCTAAATTTGACTTTTAGGCTTAGATGTGGTTCACACCTGAAATCCTGCATTTTGGGAGGCTGACTCAAGAAGATTGCTAAAGGCTAGGAGTTGAAGGCCAGTATGGGCAACATAGCAAGATTCCAGACCCTGTCTGTACAAGAAATAGAACAGAAAAATAATCTAGTCACAGTAGTGTGTACCTTATAGTCTCAGCTACTTGGAAGGCTGAGGCAGAAGGACTGAAAGTCCAGGGGTTAGAGGACGCTGGGAAATATCATCATGCCACTGCACTCCGCACTCCAGTCTGGGTGAGAAAGAGAGGCCCTAGCTCTTTACAAAAAGGATTTTTAATAATCATTCTCTCCACACAGAGGGGTGGATATTACATTGCATGTGTCCAAAATTGAGAGTTGGAAGACTACACAGTGAATTTTACCCTGCTCACTCGACCCATCCCACTGAGACATGATAGTTGGAATTGACTTTATCATCAAATAAATTCACCTATTGAAAATGAGTGAATTTAATTTTTTGTACTTAATATTGAAAGTGAGTAAATAGAGAAACATTAGAACTATTTACTGTGATCTAGACAACTGTGACATCTTTAAGATCAAGTAAGAGTAACAAAAAATATTTAACCAATTGACATAAATAACTTAGACAAGTCAAAAAAGAGAAAAGTAGGCATATTCAAGAAATAAGTAGTAAGAAAAAATTTAGGATAAAATGTATTAAGAGCTCGGCAGTGCTTGTGGCTCAGCAGGTAGGGTGCCGGCTCCATCTACCAAGGGTGGTGGGTTCGAATCTGACCACGGCCAAACTGCAATAAAAAATGGCCGGGCACTGTGGCGGGCCCTGTGGTGGGCCCTGTGGTACCAGCTACTCAGGAGGCTGAGGCAGAAGAATCACCTGAGACTAAGAGCTGGAGGTTGCTGTGACCTGTGACCTGTGACACCATGGCATTCCACCAAGGGCAAGCAAGCGAGACTCTTCCTCTAAAAAAAAATGCATTGAGAGCCTCAAAAATTTTGAATTCGTAACTTGAAACCATGATAAATGTCTTAATTTTTTCTCCATTGGATTTAGTATGCATGTTCTGTCATTTAGAAGAGAATCCGGCACATAGCCAATCATATTTGTTTTATGAATAAGTGAATGAATCGATGGATAGTAGTTTATTGAGTTTATGAACGGAGACTATGAATACACCCATACTTTTTATGTAAGATATTGTTAAAGTATGGCTATAAAGATAATATAAAATTATAACTATTGTCTAAAGAAAAGAAAATATGCTAAGAAACTCAAAATAATAGAATGAAAATTGATATAATGGAGGTAAGTAGTGCTTCTTTGTACCTTACTGTAAGCAGCAAAAGGAAACCAGGCTACATCTGCAACATGTATAATAGGGAACACAATTCTTAAATAGCAATAAGACCCTACTCTCTGGACCCCCCAAAATTCATGGATTTGTCATGTTAAAATAATCACTCTATCATGCTTTAGTCTATTCCAGTATCAACACTAAGTCTAAAATCTCATCTAATTATAATAAGCCTCAAAGATCCCAAATACTGTCTTCTAAATTACCTAAGTGTGTTATGAGTGGAAATAGCATGGTAAGAACCTCGTAGACGCTGGCATGCATGCACGTGCACATACACACATACACAGGAGGTGCAAAGAAATGTATACACATCTTAAGAATAGAGAAAAACTTTATTAAATTTGTAATACCCAAGTCACATTTGAATGTGCTCAAAGTGACTTGTATTCATCTTGTGTTACCAGTATATATTGAGCTATATACTTGTGTTACCAGTATATATTGAGTATATACTGTATGTAGTAGGTAGGTACTTGAAATTTTTTCATTAGGTCATATTGATTTAACAGAGAAAAATAGAATGTTTACAAGATAAATAAATTCAGGAGTGAGGAAATGGAAAATACATTGAAAATAAATATAAAATAAAACCAATTATTTCTATCCCTGATATAGGTTGGGAGAAAAATGAGAGAAATACTGAAAATCTCCATTCATTGCATGTTACAGAGCCAATAGATTTGTTCTTTCCTGTTTTTTTTTTTTTTTTTTTTGCTTCATTCTTTCCAGAATACATTAGTAGGAAAAAGTTATGAATAATGAAAACCATGAAATTTGTTACCAAGTACGTGAATGAAAGAGTAGAGCTTTTTCCACATTTGAAAATATAAAGATAATAAATCATTTGATATTCGATGACACAAAAATTTTTTTTAGTTTCTTGGAATGTTACATAGGTAATTGACTCAAAGAAAAATAAGGAAAAATTATGCATAAAGACCATTTCACAATTACTGAATATTAGTGCTTTCAAAGTTTTTCACTCCTACCTTTAAATGTATACTTTGTTCTTTAAATATGAGCTAAATTTATAAAGGGACCAAGTGTTTATGCAATTCATATTTATTAATTTTAAATACTCTAATATTAGTTTTTCATCTCCAGAAATAGCCACTTTTAAAAATATCATCTTTTCTTTTGAGATGGTTTACATATACATATGTTATGTGTGTATGCGTATAGAGAGTAATATACATTTGTGTATATTATGTAATGTTATAACTTCTCCAACTTAACAATTTGTGTATGTCTTTGATGTTGTTGTGTGTTCTTCCCCCTCACAGATATCACTACATAAAACATGTTAGCTAACATATGGACAAAGCAAAAGACAAAATTATAGGAATAATTACAATATAGATATAACAACTTTATATGCATGTTTTATACAAATGAAAATAATGTGCAACATATTCTTTATTATGGTTTAGTTTTCATTATTACTTCATAGGAGACATTATTACAACATATTTAAGTGTTAAATATTGTTGACATTTGCATGTTATTTTGCTGTGTATATTCAGTTTTCTATGGTGGACATTCAAGTGACTTCCATTCTGTTAACTACTAACAATGCAATGACAATATCATTGAACACTTCTACTTATATGAATTCATAACTTTTTCATAAGAAGAATTTATGGTTTCAAGGGCATAGAGCTTTTTTTTTTTTAAGAGATAGAGTCACACCTGTGGTGCATCTTACATGGGTACATGTGAAATTTACTAGGTGTAGAATATAAATGTCTTAACACAATAACTAAGAAAATGCAGTGAAGGCTATGTTGACCAGTTTGATGAAAGCATTTCAAATTGTATGTAAAACCAGCACATTGTATTCCATGATTGCATCAATGTAAACAGCTATGATTCAATTTAAAAAAAGAAAAAAGAGAGATAAAGTCTCACTTTGTCATCCTTGGTAGCATGCTTTAGCATCACAGCTCACAGCAACCTCCAGCTCTTGGGCTTAGGCAATTCTCTTGCCTCAGACTCCTGAGTAGCTGGAATTACAGGTGTCCACCACAACTCCCAGTTATTTTTTGTTAAAGTTTGGATGGGGCCAGGTTTGAACCTACCACCCTTGGTATATGGGGCAGGAGCCCTTCTCACTAAGCCACAGGTACCACCCAAGGGCATAAGTTTTAATACTGTAACATGTTACCAAATTTTCCTTCAAAGAGTTTGCTCAAATTGCACTGAAGTTTTAAAAATTTTTGCAAGTACTTTAAAAATAATAGATAAAATAATATTTTGCCTTCAATTTATAGCTGTATTATAAATAAATATGATCATATTTTTATCAGTGTTTACACATAGTAGAAACTCAGTCTAATAGCCTGAAATGCTATTTACATACTATTCCTCATAGCTTACTCTCTATTTCTTCCATAGCTTTCTTTATTATTAAATGTATCAATGAAGTTATCACTAAATCCTATTATTTATTTATTTTTAGAGACAGAGTCTCATTTTATTGCCCTTGGAAGAGTGCTGTGACGTCACAGCTCACAGCAACCTCCAGTTCCTGGGCTTTGGCAAGTCTCTTGCCAGTACCCTACCCACTGATCCACAGGCACCACCCTCAATCCTCATTTTGAATGTTAATAAGTAATCTTGTGTGTCCTGAACTATGGATTCTCCATACAAAGATCTGCATTTTAATTTTTATACCATTTGTCACTTTCTAACACCTACTTTGTATACTTATACATAATATTCATTGGTGATATTTTTCATTTCCTGCTAGAATTTAAACTCTAAGAGATCAGGTATTTTTTTTTTTATTTTGTTAAATTCTAAACTAGTACCTGGGATATAGTTAGTGCAATGAAAATATTTGTTGAAAACAATGTGTCTTTGGTTACTTAGTATAATATATGTCAGTCCAAACTGAAGACAATCCAAATCGTCTTCAATATAGGTAGTGATATTAACATGTAGAGGCACAAAAACTTAATTTTCTTTTATTTCTTTTTTTATTAAGCAATAATAATAATAGTAATGCAAAGAAAGTAACATTCACATTGTCAGATAGGAGTATGTCTATTATAGAATGCTTTGACTCTGAGGTTCAGTATGGAGTCATCAGTTAACTTCTTCTTATTTTGTTTTTCCAAAGTCTCAAAAAATAGACAACTGATATTTATAAATAAAAGTAAAAAATGATTTCAAAAAAACAGATCATGCCAAATCTTATGGACAATAGAAAAAGAAAATATACTTCAAAGTCATTCTACTTAATCTGGATACACCTGATATTAAAATTGGAGAAAATATATTATTATAAAGGGGAAACTACAAACATATTTCACTTATAAATGAGGATGCAATATGATAAGCAACATATAACCATGTTGAATTAAAAATTAATGTTTAAGAAATATACTTTGGTCAAAATTAAATACAATTTATGTCAAAATTAGTCACTATTTTCTTTCCTTTCTTTTTCCTTGCCTACACCCCCTCCCTCCTTCTCTCCCCTTCCCTCATGCCCCACCATGTCATTAATTGTCTTCATACCAAAGTTGAATCCATAGGATTCCTACTTCTCCATTCCTGTGATGCTTCACTAAGAATAATGTGTTCCCCCTCCATCCAGGTTAGTACAAATGCTGTAAAATCTCCATTTTTGATGGCTGAATAATATTCCATGGTATATATGTGCCACAGGTTACCAATCCATTCCTGGATTGAAGGACATTCGGCTGTTTCCACATTTTAGTGATTGTAAATTGGACTGTGATAAACAGCCTAGTACAAGTGCCTTACAATAGTAAGGTTCCCCCCCCCCCATAGATGTCCAGTAATGGGATTGCAAAATCAAATGGGAGATCTAGGTTAAGTTCTTTAAGGTTTCTCCATACTTCTTTCCAAAAGGTTGAATTAGTTTGCAGTCCCACCAGTAGTGCAAATGTTTTCCTTTCTCTCTACATCTGCGCCAGCATCTGCAGTTTTGAGATTTTGTGATATAGGCCATTCTCACTGGGGTTAGATGATATCTCAGGGTTGCTTTAATTTGCATTTCTCTAATAATTAGGGATGCATTTTTTCATATGCTTAGTAGCCATTCATCTGTCATCTTTAGAGAATATTCTATTCATCTCTCTTCCCCATTGATGAATGGGATTGTTGGGGTTTTTTCTTGTGGATTAATTGAAATTCTGTACAGATTCTAGTTATTAACATTTTGTCTGATTCAAAATATGCAAATATCCTTTCCCATTGAGTAGGTTGTCTATTTGCTATGGTTGTTGTCTTCTTGGCTGTACAGAAACTTTTCACTTTAATTAAATCCCATTTGTTTATTATTGCTGTTGTTGCTATTGCCATGGCAGTCTTCTTCATAAAATCTTTCCCCAGGTCAATATCTTCCAGTGTTTTTCCTATTTTTTCTTTAAGAATTTTTATTGTTTCATACCTTAAATTTAAGTTCTTTACCCATCTTAAATCAATTTTTGTGAGTGGAGAAAGGTGCGGGTCCAGTTTCAGTCTTTTACATGTGGATACCCAGTTCTCCCAGCACCATTTATGGAATAGGGAGTCTTTCCCCCAGTAGATGCTCTTGTTTGATTTATCAAAGATTAGGAGGCTGTAAGTTGCTGGTTTCATTTCTAGGTTTTCTATTTGATTACAAATGTCTATGTCTCTATTTTTGTGCCAGTACCATGCTGTCTTGACCACTATGGCCTTGTAGTACAGCCTAAAATCTGGTATAGTGATACTCCTAGCTTTGTTTTTGTTACTAAGAACTGCCTTAGCTATATGAGTTTTTTCTGGTTCCATGCAAAATGCAGAATCATTTTTTCCAAGTCTTGAAAGTAGGATGTTGGTATTTTAATAGGGATGTCATTGAATTGGTAAATAGTTCTGGGAAGTATAGACATTTTAACAATGTTGATTCAATTGCTGTGAAGAATCAACATTGTTAAAATGTCTATACATTCCAGAACAATTTACCAATTCAGTGGGAAGAAGCAAAAACTTAATTTTCTTAAAACAAGACAGTAAGAAAACAGACATAAACCATAATCTGCTAAAACAGCTTAAATTTTTTTGACCTTTTTCCAGTCACTAAGTTTATTTTTTAAATTTTTCAAATTTTTTGGAGACAGATTCTTATCCTTGCCCCAGGCTAGAATGCCATGGCATCAGCTTAGCTCACAGCAACCACAAATTACTGGGACCAAGTAAGTGATTCTCCTCTCTCTGCCCCCAAATAGCTGGAACCACAGGAGCCACAACACCCAGCTATTTTTTTTTTTCTAGTTGTAATAGAGACAGCATCTCACCCTTGCTCAGGCTAGTCCAGAACTCCTGAGCTCATGCAGTCCTCCCACCTAGGCCTTGTAGAGAGCTAGATTATAGGAATGAACCACTACACCCGGTCCAGTCTTTGGATTTTGATGGTGCTTATGTTAATCTGGATCCTTATCTGTGTCTAGTAACTCCTTGCCCTTCATTTAGTAGCCCCATATGTGGTGAACTTTATTCTTTACAAAAGTTGCTACTGCTTCACTCACATCTTTCCTTGCAAGAGTCATGTTAGTAGAAAATACGATAGAACAACTCTTGTAGGAGCCTATCCAAAAATTTTTACAGGAATTGGAGGGAGATATTTCAGCAAGATAGGCTGATGATTTAATTTTTCCTTTTATTGAACACATAGTCAGTCATAAACACCTTTTTCTATTCATGTTGGTGTTTATTTTCAGAATCTCCTTTGTCCCCAATAGCTTTAGATTTTACTTGATTTTTCAGAGAAATGTAGCAGTTTTCTGTTAACAGCTTTTTTATATTTTCCCTATAGACTAGTAAAACAATTCTTGAAATGGTCTCAGACTTTGCAGTCACAGAGTATAAAGAGATGATTATTTTATACTTTACTATATTTTTACTTTATTTTAGCATTAACTTTATTCTTCTGTAGAATGATAACTTCTATAAAACTGGTGGTAACTAAAAGTTATAAAAGTAGAGATATCTCACCAACAAGTTAGTTTAATAAACCTTAAATCCAAAGACAAAACTTTTCACCATTCATTGCAATTGTTTTCATGAGCCTGAATGTATCATTCTCCACACAGAAATAGCCCAAAATTCTATTTAAATATTACTGGCTTAAAATAGCCTTTCTAGCATTAAAGACTGTATTTTTACCTATATTGCTGTGCTGATTTTACCAACTAGCCCGTAAAGGAACTCACTAGCTAAATCAAAGGATGGATATTTACAAAGGACATTTCTGAAATACAAAGTTCCATAATTCAAAACATAAAAGTAAAAATTGTCATATTTTCAATAAAGGTTAGATCAACTGAGTACAAAGGCCTCCCTTTCAAGGATAACAGAATTTGGAAATTGCTAGTACAAAATTACTAGTAGAAAAATGCAAAAAAGTCACTAGCAATGATTCTCCACCATTACCTGAGATCAGTCAGTAGGCCTCACTCTGTCCCCGTCCGTTCAGTCTGGTTGCCTTTCAAGTGACTCTCAGTATTGGTTCAAGACTTATTAACTGGTAAATAAGTAGACTGTCATACACCTGAAGAATTACCCAAGATAAAAGTGGTATAGAAGTATTATCACAATAAAATAACTAAATAAAGTGAGGTTAGAGATGGTCAATTTTGTTTTAGACAAAATTAAAAACCTGGGCAATAATCTGTGTTCCTGAGACAAGAGGATCAGAAGATAATTGTGGGTTATACCTTTAATAGTTTTGTAATGTGCAAACTTTGCTAGGGTAAGCTATATTCTTCACATTCTATTTCATATATATTTCCCATTAGCACAAACCACATGGGAAAATTTCTTCTGAAATTTGGAGTAAGAAAAGAAAGCAGAGGGTACCTACTACGCAGCTGGTTGCCTGACTGCTGGAATGTTGACTTTCTTTGTTGGAATAAAGTAGTCTCCGAGCTTACCATCTGCTCTGTCCCCTCGCTTTTCCAATTACTCTGTCTTCTGCATTGACCTCTGTCATCCCCTGGGACTTCTGAACCAGTGTGTGTGGCCAGCTCCTGGATAAATGATCTTGGCTTCAGCAAAACGCGTTCCTCATCGTGAAGGTCAGAAGGAAAAAGGATCAATGCAGTTTTCACCCTGTTGGGTGGGGTTTCCAGGTCGTGCGTTGGCTTTCCAGCATTCCCATGATCTCTCCCTCCTGTCTGTCCTATGAACATTAATATCCTGCATCATATACGAAGAGGAAAACCTTAATAAATAAATTCAAATAGCTTAAAAGATGAAAACGGGATTCAAAACACATCAGAATTAATAATGCTAATAATTTTTGAAATTTCTGATTATCATGTAAGAGCCATTTCCTTCCAATAACTCTCTTAAATACAAGATGATATCTCTTCTATTTTTTTTTACTTCCTTTTGAGATACAGTCTCATTTTGTCACCCCTGGTAGAGTACTATGGCATCATAGATCATGGCAACTTCAAACTTTTGGGCTCAAGCAATCCTCTTGCCTCAGCCTCCCAAGTAGCTGAGTCTACAAGGACCACCCCAATGCCCAATTATTTTCAGAGATGGGGTCTAGCTCTTGCTCATGCTGGTTTCAAACTCTGGAGCTCTAGCAATCCACTTGCCGTGGCTTCCCAGAATATTAGGATGAAAGGCATGAGCCACCACGGCTGGCCTTTCTCCGGTGATCCTTGACTGACGCATACTGTCAAGCAAGAGAATCAGGAAAGGGATAGGACAGAGTTTGTGAATATTATTGGCCATATGAAAGAGCTGGCCATTTATTTTTTACGACATTGGGAAGACATAAAGATTATCATCGAATTTCCAGTTTGTAAGATTATTCTGCCTCAAATACAGAAACTATAACAAGAAGAGCAATGTTAACTGGAGAGAGATGCGACAAAGTTTGTTTACATCTGGAAAGATATTATGGTGACTTTGTTTTAGGAGATGGTTATGACAAAGGAGATACACCACCTTCAAATGGGTAAAAGTAAGACAGTGCACTTTGGTATTAAAGAAAAGAACTTAGGAAGGATGATGCTGAGTAACGTTGCTGATTTATTTGAAATGAGCAGGTTTAATTTAATGTTGGAGTTTGCATGAGGGGATATTTAAGCTTTAACTTATAATATTGAACTATCAGTAATTTCAGACATCTAGAAGATATTCAGTAAGTTATTTCATGGGAACATAAATGTATGCATTCTTGAATCATATCTAGGACCAACGTAGAATAAAGGTGCTGAAAGAGAACGGAATTTAGCATTGAATGCTGAGAAATTTCAAGACATTAACATTATTAGTTCTGAATCATTTTAAATCTTGTTTCAACATTTAAACTATGTGATGTATTTATTAAGTAATAAATTGGTCCCTAATCATAGCTTTTATGACATATTAATAATTATAACTTTCAGTGGAAAGTATTTTTTTGTCATTGATCCCCCCTTGCTCTCCCCTCAGGGTACCCTACGGGTGACTTTGTGAGGTGAATTTATCTAAGGCATTTTATTTCATATACATCACAATCTAAATCTCTTTCTGTAGAGTGAAAGTCATTGAACCATGGTTTACTTATGTTGTACTCTGGTGCATTTTGCTCTAGTAAAGTCTGCAATAATTCATGTTTTCTTGTTTTTGGTTTTTTTTTATAAAGCCCTAAAGTGCTGTACAGGGCTCTGTAAAAGCCTCTCCAGTTCTACTACTGCAATGAACATCAATCAAAGCGTGTGCACACTCCCTGGACTTTCTCCTTTACATGTGATCAAACTGTGGGCTGCAAATACACATCAAACGGCTAAAGAAAACACAAATATTTTTAGGTTGATAGGTTTTTAAGTAATTGATAGCCTTTCAAGTGTAATCTGATGACTTCCACTCCACTTGTTCTTTTTCCTTTGTGTCTTGTATTTTATATTACACATTTTCATTTAGTAATATGATTCATTTTGAATTGTATTTTAATCTGAAATTGTATTTTTAAAATGCTCCAGATAAAAATGAAATGCATATGGAGCCAAAATTAGCTAATCCCAAGGTAACAGGGGAAAAATTCAGGTATACAGGATGTAACAGTAACTGTGTAAAGAATAATTAGAGATAGCACCTATATCAGTGATTCCTAAACTTTGTCTTAACACTGACCTCTATCATTATCAAAATTCAAATCCTGATGAGTAAGTCTGCAGTTATACTCCTGATTAGTAAGCCTGTAGTTATACCCCCAAATCTGCATTTTAGCAAGCCTGTGATTGACACTGGTGTTTGGCAAAGACCTACACCAGCAATAGGTGTAGCTAGAGCTACCATGTAGTGATTTTAATCAAACTATAATAATGATATATAGTCTCATAGTTTTAAGTTTGAAAATGTTTTCATAGGGCAAAATAATATCAGGTTTCTGAGCAAATTATGAATTCTTTCTCCTTGCCTTTCACCATCTTCTAATCCTTTTATACCTTTATAAAACATATATTATTTTTATAAACTTTAACTTTGCTTAGAAGCCTTTGCTTTCACATTTTACTAGTCCCTGATCGAATTCTAATATTTAAAGTACACAATTATGAAATTTTTCACTCCTGTTTTTTAATTATTGAAAGCTGCTCCTTGTGTAAGATCCTAGTGAGAAGAGTAAATTAAGTCATGTTTGTTAATGAATGACCATCTGTAACTTTTTGTTCTTTAACTAGATCTTAAGTTTTAATGATAGTGAGAGCTTCAGAATTTCTGGAGATAGCCAACTTGCTTTTTATTCTGCTCACTCCAATTATTACCTGTGTGATTTTTGGCAAGTTACAGGAAACCTCTTGCAACTTAATTTCCTCATGTGTAAACTGAGGATGATAGTAAGATCTACCTGATGATGACATTGTGAAAATAAAATGAGTTCATATACACAAAATCTTTGGCATAGCCTCTGAGACATCAATATCGTTATGGCTACCCCTTTTTTCACAGTCATACTGGAGTAACTTTAATTATATACTGCCCTGCTGTT
>NW_003852428.1:4432978-4434647 GCF_000181295.1 Otolemur garnettii | reverse complement strand
ATTTAATTCATTAGACAAATAACACAACCACAAATCTTTTCCAGATAATCTCTTCTCTATCTGGGGCTTTTGCTGAGATGAAATAGAGACAGTGTCCTTAAGCCTCCTGGGGACTCCCTGGTTTATTTGAAAGTTCTTTGGCTCACACCCTTAATCTCTTTGAAGGACTCTGTGTCACTGTGTATTCTGACCTTTTGATCTTTATGAAGTTTTAGCAAAGGACTGTATAGTCATCTACACTTAGCCTGTTCTCTATGCCATGGTTTCAGCAGCCATTCCACATTTTAGCATCTTTTACCTTGTTGGTAGACTGAAAATTAAAACAAAACATCATCCAGTCCTGTTTCCTTTATATTTAGAAAATCTTTGCTCATATTTTAGGGTAAGAAGAAAGGAGAAACCAGGCAGCACCTTCAACACTGCTTAGAAATGTCTTTAGGTATATCCAAGTTGTACCTTTATATTTCTCCCATAATCTTCTCTTTCCATATATCTACAGGACACAGTTTTGTTAAATTTTCAGCCAGCATATGAGAAGGATCTTGCCTACTTTTACATTTTAACTACAAACAACACCTATAGGCATTCAAACAAGAAGGTCCTTGGTGTGACCAGGCATGTGGACATGTTTTGTTTCTGAGAGTTCTGCAGTCAGCTAATTCCTCAAAAGACTGTTTTCACTCCCTTTATATCTTCACTTACTCAGGTTTCAAATTTCTATTAGCAAACTGTTAAATTGATTAGTGCTTTCAATAACACAACCCCTGAAATTCTTCTAGAGCCATTGCCTAATTTCAAAGTAGTTTCTCCTATATTCAAGGTGTTTACTGTAGCACCATTCCAATTCTTGAACCCCAAACAATCAATCTCTCTAATTTTGTGTTGTAACTTCACTTTTTAAAGAAATACCAATTTATTATCTCTTCCTTTCATGCATTAGGAGTCAAGACTCAGCTTAGCTGAATCACAAGCTTAGGCATTCCTAGGTCTGTGTCAAGATGCTTACTGCATTTCATTTTCATTTGTACCTAAGGGTTTCTCTTAAAAATTCTCATGGTGGTATATTTGAGATTCTCAATTGGTAGATGTTTCCATTCTCTACAGAAATTTTTCAATAGTTTGGCCATGACTCTTAGTACTGCTTTATAGGTTTTGAGAAGAATCAAACTTTTGGAAAAAATTTCAGGCCTTTATGTGCGTCTATAAAGTATAATTTCTTCTCTTTCAACACATAAAGTAACATAATCTTGGCAATGCTATCCATCATCATCACAGGTCCAGTCATCCTTTGAGGAAGAGGAATTACACAGGGAATAGGGCTCTGTGGGCCATTAAAGATTCTGGTCACCACATCGACCAAACTATAACTTTCCACCATCAGTCACTCTGTGTCCTCCCAACATTCTCTGAACTCTTAATGTCTGCAATCCCTGGAAACCTTTTGATAATACAATGACTCTGCTCCTTTTAGTGATACTTTCCATGTTTTATTGTTAATAATCTTTAATCTGAGGCTTATCTTCTACCAGTTTTAGGTAATACAAACTCTCATCTTTCAAGGAAGGAATATAATAAGTTATATCTTACATTATATTTTAAAACTAACTGTGGTGTCTTCAGAAAATAAGCTCTCACACTAAGTATCTTCACTAAAAGAATATTGATAACA
>NW_003852428.1:4428850-4430691 GCF_000181295.1 Otolemur garnettii | reverse complement strand
ACAATAAAGATCTTCTATTTCATTATTCACTCAACATTAGTGGGAGAAGTTAATCATGCCTTTGTATCCCAGATTTATTCCTCAATTAATGCTGGGACATATTTTTGTTCACCACAGTGACTTTACAGAATCTGGCACAAGTATGACTTGGAGAGTTACTATGTAGAATGAATAAATGAATAAAAAAATTGATGTATTTGCAGATGTATTTGAGAGTAATTTTCACTTTCTACCTTGAAAGATAAAGGAAGATACTTTTGAACCAATATGAGTCCAACATGCTAAGACATTCAATTTGTATTAGCATTGCTTCAAGATGTTAGCTAATATTCAACTATGATAATCCAAAAGCTAATAATACAATAAGGTATATTTTAAGAAGCCATCATACTTCTGAGCTGAATAAAATGTTCAATGCTAAATAGAAGTCAAGTAATCAATTTTAGCTAGCAAATAGCTGATAGGGTTGTTTACATTAAATTTTTGGCAAGATTCTGGTAGACAAGCATCTTTCCCTTGCAAGGTATTTATTCCTGCTTCACTTGAAAGCTCCAATTTTACCTAGATACATCTAGTATGGCAAGACTTTCTGGATTAAATATGGTGGTTTTTTAATTGTTGAAAATATTCTGGCAAACAATTAGGAGGTGTGCTCTATGATGGTAATTTTGCTACTTTGTCTCTTTTGCTCTCATCTTAGGATGAGAACTAAATTATCAAGACTCTTCTTCTTGTTAAGAGAGGAACTTGCATGAGATCTGGACCGTGGAAGTGAAGCAGAAGCTTGCTTCCTCAAATGTACGATCATCGGACAGACTGAGCCACAAACAGCACGTTCTTATGAGTGAGCTTCTCCTGCCTTGGCATTCTTCCATCCTATTCGCACATGGCCATCTCTACCCCTGCTGTGTTATATATGTTCAAGTTCTCTAGATAGAAGCTGGTTTTTAGAAAGAAATGAAACTCTCAGCAGCATATGTGGTATTACCTCAGGTCCTGTTATTTTTTTTCTTTCTACTGTTAATAATCAATTTATCACTGGATGGAAGACTATGTCTAAATTCAAATGACTATTTTAACCAAAAGCCACAGAAGCTCTTCAGGATCATAATTTTATTATTCATGAAAATTTTTTTCTCTATAAAAATATATACCTAAACATCTGTATCCTTCACTGATACAAATTCCCGGGACTAGTAATTGTGTCTTTCTCACTATGATACACAAGGAAGATGATTAGTCCAAATCAGTACTCCGAAAATTATGTTGACTGAGTTTTTTTGTTATGGGTTGAATGAATTGTTCAAAATGCTCCAAACCTCACCTGGGAAACCACCATGATGAATAGAAAGTTGTTGTCATGTGGGCCACAGCACCCGCTGTGTTTAGATTTTTTTATACATGTGTGATTAAGTTATACACATACTTAAATGCCTGGAACAACATAAGAAACATCCATGTGCGTGTGCAAGCAGTCAGGATCACTATTTGCTTCAGGATATTTTGAAATAAAAAGTATATATACTTTATATTTTTAAACACTTATCAGAATTTAATATATATTGACCAGTTATTTCCCAAAGCAGTTAACAGCTTGGTTTCCTGAGTAGGTAATGTATTACGCCATCTCCTTGCTTCTCTTCCTCGGCATTATTGGATTGTGTTTACCATCAAGCATCTTAAACAGATTCAGCAGTCATTTCCCCCCAAATGAATTGCCAGTCCAAGGCATATTTGTTTACCTGTTGATTTTCAAAATGTTTATAAAGTTTTGCACATAAATTATAAATTCATACTTTTATTGGAATTTTATCACTCTTCCTATGTTTCCTTTTATGTTT
>NW_003852428.1:4424609-4426681 GCF_000181295.1 Otolemur garnettii | reverse complement strand
TAACATATTTTATATCTAATCTATTTATCTTTGATTGAGCCATGTCTTTTTATGACTATATTTGCTCTTGACATTTTTCCTAAAGAAACGCTACTGGTACGATATTTGTCATTTTCCAGTATCTATTTCATTGTTCAAATGAATAAATAAAATCTTCTTTACTCTTTTAAAGAGTAGAACTTTGTTACTTTCCATGTAAGGAACTTCAGATGTAATTTATTCTGAAAGACATTATTGTTTAATGATAATAGGTTAGATCCAGAATAAACCACACAAAATATTAAAGGAGTCATTAAAACGTTTACACATATATACATCTATGTATATATTATTCATGCCTTATGTATTAGGTACATTTATAACTTTACAAATATTGTCAGGGTTGAAAAATGTCGGTCAAAATAGCTTTTGTGGAGTATTGGAATTGAATAGAATCCTGGACAATAAAACATTCAGGTCAATGAAAGAGGAAAATTCATCTTAGGCAAATGAAGCAAAGAACAAAGATAGTATGGCTTTACTTGGTCTTTCATATTTAATAAATTGGGTGCATTATTTAGGAAACTCCAAAGTGAAACTTATAAATACATTCAATATAGTTCTGGGCTGCAAAATAAATTTACACAAATCAGTAACTTTTATATATGCTGATAACAGTAAAACTAAGAATCAAGTAAAAGATGTAATACCTTTCTTAATAGCAACATAGAAAATAGAATACTTAGGATTTTATTTAACTAAGAAAGTGAAAGACCTCTATAGGGAATGCTGTGAAACACTGAGGAAAGAAATTACTGAGGATGTAAACAGATAGAAAACATACCATGGTCATGGATCAGTGGAATCCACATTGTTACTATGGCTATACCAACTGAAGTGATTTATAGATTCAATGCAATCCCTACTAAAACCAGTACTATTTTTCACAGATCTAGAAAAATTAGTTCTATGTTTTATATGGAACCAGAAAGGACCCTGAATAGCAAATGCAACCTTACGTAATAAGAACAAAGCAGGAAAAATCATCTCATTATTCTTGAAACTATATTACAAGGCTAGAGTAACCAAAGCAACATGGTACTGGCACAAAAAATGGAGACATAGACCCATGGATGGGAACATAAAACACAGAGATGAAACCATAATCATATTTCCATTTGATTTTTGACAAAGTTGATAAAAACACACATTGGAAACAAGAATCCTTAATCAATAAATGGTGATCGGAAAACTGGATAGCCAAATGTAAAAACTGAAATAAGATCAGTACCTTTTGCAACATACAAAAATTAATTCATGATGGATTAATTCATGGTCAATATTTAAACCTAAGGCACAAAACTATAAGTATTCTAGAGGAAAACGTTCAGAAAACTTTCATAGATATTAGCCGTGGGAAATAATTTCTGAAGATCTCAAAAGCAATGACAGCAACCGTAAAAATTAACAAGTGAGGCCTTATCAAATTAAAAAATTTCTGCATGGCCAAGGACACAATAAATAGAGTAAATGGAAAACCCACAGAATGAGAAAAGAAAATTGCCATGCTATACACGTGGGAGAGTGTATTTCTTAAAAACACACAGTTGAATTT
The DNA here is from genome assembly GCF_000181295.1 of Otolemur garnettii. Classification (NCBI taxonomy): domain Eukaryota; kingdom Metazoa; phylum Chordata; class Mammalia; order Primates; family Galagidae; genus Otolemur; species Otolemur garnettii. Next base: position 4,425,087 of record NW_003852428.1, on the reverse strand, counting down.
TAACATTTTGAGGGTTCCTTCTGGGAGATTTTGATTCTCTATACTTTTGCATTTGGAAATATGTGCATTTTAAAGAGAAAGCCATATTTTCCTGGTGACTACTCAAATTTAAAATAATGATCCTGCAAATATACCGGACAGTACGCAATTTTGCATGAATCATTTTAAGTTGATATTTTCATGATCCATGGCCGTTTGAATTACTTTTGTTGGAGGCATCTGGAATCTTGGTGTCTAGTAATAAACCTTCTTGCGAGGGATCTGAGTTGCGTGACTGAATTTGGGCTTGGGAACTGGAGGTGTCATTCCCAAATGTAAGACTTAAGTATTAAGATAGGACATTGTTCATTACAAAAGAAATTATTAGTATTGACATCAGTGTTTTTCAAAAAAATGATCTTCATGCCTACCTAGATCATACCTACTTCACAATCTTTCTATGTAAATGACTGGCAGCACAAAAGAACTGTGTTCTCAA
>NW_003852428.1:4413793-4421355 GCF_000181295.1 Otolemur garnettii | reverse complement strand
AAGATAATTTTAACTCATTTAAACAGTTTCTTCAGTATCCCTAAATGCAACACTTCAAAAGTTCAAATTGGAACAATGACTATTTATCCTAAATATTGCAGATAATTGAGTTATTATAAATCCTTCTTGCAATTTTTTACACCTCTTACATTGCCAGGAACTCCCACTCCACTCTGCTGCCCCACTTCTTCCCTATCTTGTGCTTTGCCTTTAACTTCATCATAAATTATAGCTGATCGCAAAAGATTGCAACCGAGGTCAGGAAACATTTCCTAACCCCCTCCTCATCTTCCTTCTGCTAGTATCTCAATGCAAGTACACTTTTCATGGAATGTCAGTGAAAGTGATATGAGTAATTTCTGGACTGGGGTGGGTACGATGTTGATGTGTCCCTCTACACATCCCCATCTGTCAGTTAGGTGTATTGCCACAAAGATCATAGAAACCATGCGTTTGAAAAGCTGAATAACTCTTTGGAGTGATTTGTTTTACCTTGACCTTTCTTGCACATTTGTTTTTTCTGGTCCGTGATAGCTTCCAGATATACTGTCAGTTATACAGAGTAGACATTTTTCTCATTCTGGTATTCTGTTTTGGCAAAAGATATGTGGTCCTTTATAGAAAACAGTTGTATGATGGAGCTTTGCTGTAAAGAATGTACCATCTAGCATACAAAATGAATTATTTACCTAAATTAAAAAACAAGTTTTTAAAAGGCTATTATCAGTTGTTCTCCTCATTAAAGAGTCAAAATGTTGACTACAGATAATTATTATAAGTTTGTTGATTCAATTTTTTTATATTAGTTAAGGATACAGTTATTTTAGCTTGGGTGTTCATGGTATAAATGTATCCCTCAAGTTCCATGTGTTGAAAACATTATCTTCAAGTTCATATCTTGATTGGAAGTAAGTCTTTTGACAGATAACTAGTTAGATAAATTCATCTGGGTGGTGCTCTTGTTATGGATCTGGTGGCTTTTTAGGAAGATAAAGACTTAAGCTAAAATGCATTCACTTTCTCTCTCAATCTGGGATGACTCTCACCAGATGTGGCTGAATTTCCTAGCTTCTAGAAATATAAGAAAGACTTTTTTTTTCTTTATAAATTACTCAGGCTATCATATTCTATTATAACAATGGAAAACCAACTCATAAAAAATGATGCCTAGAAATAGGGTTGCTGTTAATAACTCAAAATGTGGAACTAAGTAATGTGTAGAGGCTGGAAGAATTTGGAACAAACTATTAAAAAAAAAACTCTCTATTATTACCATAAATGGAACATTAAGGGAGAGAAGATGAAAGTCTAAAACTTCTTAGCAATTACTTACATGGTTCTGACCTCAATTTTGGTAGAAATATGAATGGTAAAGTTCATTCTGATGAGGTCTGTGATGGGAAATAAAGAATAAGGTATTGGAAACTGGAGTAAAAACCATCCCTGATCTAGAGTTGTGACATGTTTGGCAGAATTATGTCTGTATCCTAGGACTTTATGGAATATGGAATTTAATAATGAAGAACTAGGATACCTGGCAGGAGAAATACCTAAGCAGCAAAACATCTGGGCTGCTATGGTACTAATTTGAACATCTTATAGTAAAATTCAAGAAGAAACAGAATGGAATAATCTGGAAAATTCACAGCTTGGCCACCAAAGGGATTAGAAAGCAATGATCAGCAACTTAAGTTGTCAGCAAAACATAGTAGATTTTGATCTGAACCCAGAAGCACTGGCACTGGAAAACTACCCAGAATTTCACCCAATAATCCGAAAGGGTCACCTTTTACAAACAAGGCAAAAAGTGAAAGAGCAACCTTACAGATCTCTAAGATGAACACTCTAATCTTCCATAACATTAGAAAAAATTGCTGACTCTCAAACTACTACAATTGAATGAACAAAGACAACAATTTTAGATTTTATCCTCCAGAGCTTCTCTAAGTTTTAAAACAGAACAAAAGGAAAACAAACACACAAAATACATCTTAAAATATGCAAACAAACCCAGAGGGAAAAAAATGGAAAGAGATTATCTGGAGATCCAAATAAAGGCATTACAAGATAAAACTTTAAAATATAGGTGTTTTATATGTTAAAGAAAAACAGAGAACTTTGGAAAACTTGTGCAATTAACAAAATGGAATTGCAATTTATTTCTAAGTACTTTGTGTATTTCGGTGATTTTGTTGTTTCCTTAAACAGGGTCTTGCTCTGTCTTCTGCGCTGGAGTGTAATGGTACAATTACAGCTCACTCTAGCCTTTGACTCCTGGCTCAAGAAATCTTCCTAACTCAGACTCCCAAGGAGCTGGCACCATAGATCTTCACCATCATGTCCAGCTAAGATTTTTTAATTTTTTAGAGAGATGGGGGTTTGCTGTGTTGTGTGGCTGGTTTTGAAAATTGAGGCCTCATGTGATCATTCCACATAGGCCTTTCAGCATGCTGGGATTATAGTTATGAGCCACCATGCTTGGACTTTTTTATGCTTTTTTTCCCCCAGTTCATATTGTCTTAGACTTTTATTGATTTCATGTAATCTTCGATTGTGGTTTTTTTTAAAGGATATAAAATGGCCTTTTTCCATTTTTTTTTTTTTTAGACAAGTTCTTGCTCTGTTGCCCAAGCTATATATTTCAGTGAGGTCATAATAGCTCACTGCAACCTCAAACTCCTGGACTCAAGTAGCCCTCCTAACTCAGCCTCCTGAGTAGCTGGAGCTAGAGGCATGCTACTCCATGACAGAATGATTTGTTTGTTTTATTGGAAAGATGGGGTCATGCTTTGTTGCTCAGGCTGGTCTCCAACTCCTGGCTTCGACCATCTTCCTGCCTTTGTCTCCCAAAGTGCTAAGTTTATAGGCATGAGCCAGAGCACCCAGCTAAGTTGACTTTTATTTATCAAACTAGACCTTAAAATCATGGCATATTTGTTTATCAATCCAAATAAATTGTGTATGTATTGTTTTAGAGTTTTAGGAGGAAAATGAAGTTCCAGATTGTTGCTGTTTTCTCTACATGTGTGTGTATATAAGTGAATGGACTTGTGCTCGTTCTGGCCTTTGCTTGATGCAGGTATTATATACATGGTTATGCAAGCAGGGTTCTTCAACAAGTAACTTTTTATAATTGTAGGAAAAAACCTTCAAAAAAAGTCAAATTTATGACAAAATTGTCTAAAAGTAAAAGCATTCAAGGAGCTGAAAACCTAAAAGCTAAGATGGTGATTATTTTCAGGTAATAAAAGAAGAACTGTTCTCAATAGAGGAAAAATATAACAAGGATAAATATAATAAACATAAATCCCCAATAGAAACATTGTGCTGAAAATAGAGAATAAAAATAACAAAACTTATATGGTAAAAATTACCAGATAAAAGGACAAAATTTCTCACAAGGACACAACATTAAGACAATAACATACTTTCCATGAATAAAATTAAAGATCAAAGAACCTGATATAATATATTTATGATGAACAAATATCTACTTTAGTTCTTAATATAAAATTAAAGCTTCCATTCAGAATAAGAGTTAAAGGCTTATAAGCAAAATGAGGAAATAAAAGTAAAAACTATAGAAACACAGTTTAACCAAATATGTAATTTGGCGTTTAGATTAAGTTTTGAGCAATAAAATAATGATAAATTAAAAGTAAATTTAATTTTTAGATTAAATTTAGAGCAATAAAATAATAATGTTTCCATGATAAATTAGAAACAAGTAGCTTTTGGTTACAATCTCTACTGTCTACCATAACAAAATATCACAACCTGAATATCTTACAAATAACATACATTTATTTCTCTCACAGTTCTGGAAGCTGGGAAGTCTAAAATCAAAAAACTAAATTTACTGTCGCATGGGGTCTCATTTCCTGGTTTATAGCCAACATCTTCTCATTGTGATTTTTACATGGTGGAAAAGCCAACAAGTCTTTCTTTGGCCTCTTTCAGAAAGGAACCAATCCAGTTAATGAGATTTCCATTCCTTTGACCTAATTACCTAAAAAAGTCCCACCTTCTACCATTAGCCTGGATGTTAGGATTTCAACATGATTTTGAAGAGCCATGAACCTTTCAGACTCTAATATTCCACTCCCACAATTTATATTCTTCTCACATGAAAAATACATGCATTTGATCCCAGTAGCTCAAAGTCCAGACTTCCATCTAAAGATCCTCTATGTCAGATATAAATAAAACTCAACGTAAAATCTATGTGTCCATAAACCTGTAAAATAGAGCATGTTACATGTTTTCAAAATACAGTAGTGTGACAGGGATTACATGGGATACACATCTCATTCCAAAATGAAGAACTATGACAGAAGAACAAAGTGTTAGATCTCAAGCAAGTCCAAAACTCAACAGGGCAAGCAATGCAACCTTTCAAGGCTAGAGAATTATTGATATAGTCTCTGATTTCATGCTCTACCCTATAGACCCCTGGCCTGGAGTTTCCAAGTTGATAGTGAGATAAGGCCCCTGAAGATTTGATTAGCAGGGGCAGAGCCGCCAGGGCAGCAGGTGGCCTGCCCACATGGCTTTGCTTGGCACCACCTACGCAGCTCTCACCCAAGGCTGTAGTTGCATGCCTGCAGCTCTTGCAGACTAGAGTCAAATACCAGTGGCTTTACCATTCTGTAGTTGTGGGGTGACCCAACCCCTACAGGTCCACTAAGCACTACCTTAGCGGAAACTACCCATGGTGGTCTGACCTTACTGAAACCCTTTGCCTCTTGTTTGCAAGGTTCCAGGAGGCTTCATCCCAAAATCTAGGTGGTGGTAGCTATGTAACTACGGCTCTTCTACCCTGTGTGACAGCAGAGCTAACCATGAGGATGCTATTAGGGTTTACTGCCTGCGCCTTCCAAAAGGGTGACCACTGCAGTTTCTGCTGCATCTGGGCCAACTTGGGCTGCTACTTGGGTTGAGGGGAGGGGCGGGTGGGAATAAGACACTTTATAAAAAAATAAAGAGAATACAGTTTTGAAAGGTTCAAAACTACCCTACAGTTCTTTGCACTCTGGGCCTGTAATGAGAGGAGTAGCCCCACTGCTTTCCAAAACACCTTCTGAGCCATTCTTCCCATCCTTGTAGTTTCTGTTTAGATGGCAGCTGCTTAATTTCCTCATTATCTTGAGGAATACTTCCAAACTTTCACTGAGATGACTGATCCCAATTAATCTCCCTATCAAATTTGTCCACACTCTTCATAATCTTTCATGAACAAACTATTTTGTTTCTTCAATATGGATAAGTTGAGAATTTTCAAAACATTAATGTTTTGTTTCACCTTTGATTATCCATTTCAACTTTAGGTGATTTCTCTCTTACTGCGTTTTACTATCAGCACGAGAAGCCAAGCCACACTTTAAACACTTTGCTTAGAAATTTCCTCAGCCAAATATATTCAATTATCATTGTTTGCAAATCCTACCATTGGCAAAATACTAGGAAATAAATATACAAAGTCAAGTTCTTTGCCGTGTAGTAACAAGAATGGACTACCCTGCAGATTCCAGTAACAGTTTTCATGTTTCTTTCTGAGACCTCTTCAGAACCATTTCTATTGCCCATATTTCTACCAACATTTTGTTCGTTAATACTTGGGTGTTCCCTAAGAAGACTGAGGCTTTCTATTTAACTCTCTTCTTTTTGGCTTCTCATTATAATTACCATTAATAGTTCATTGACAGAGATGTGGGCTTTCTCTAAAATGCATTACAAAACTCTTTAAGCCTCTACCTATTACACAGTTCCAAAGCTGCTGGTCACATGTTAGGTATTTGTTGTTAAAGCAGCATTCCCACCCCTCGTCCTAATTTTCTGTATCATTCTCTTCAGGGCCTATAGCAAGATGCCATAAACAGAATAGATTATAAAGTATAGAAATTTATTTCTCACAGTTATGGAAGCTGGTAGGTCCACGATCAAAGCATTGGTAGGTTAATTGTCTGGTTGATGAATGGCACTTTCTTACTATGTCCTCATATAATAGGAGCAGCAAGTGGTCTCTCTTGAGATTGTTTTTTTATGAGGGTTCTATCGTCATGATTTAATCACCTCACAAAAAAGCCTAATTCTTAATATAATTATCTTGGGTATTATCATTTAATTAATAACGTATGAACTTCAGGGAAACACCAAAATTCAGACCACAGTACCTTTTTAAAAAATAATAAAGAATGTAGAATTTTTTGTAGAATTTTAAGTAATGTTAAAATTCTTATATTGTTCAAGAAAATATAGGAAATACAGAGTGCATTTCAACAATATACTGCTATACATTAAAATGTTGCATAAGCACTGTAAGTTAAATATAGCCTTTTAAAATATTATGAATGAGAGAAATGGAAATACTATAAACTTTATCAATCCAAAAGAAATGCAAATGTGGAAAATGAAAAATTTAAAACAGGAAACACTACAATATTGTGCAAATTGGCCAATTATTTTCATAATCAAAATAAAGATAAAAATTAAATGTAATAATTTAAGTAAATAAATGCTGATTACAAATTTACAGCCTTAAATGCAAAAATAAGACACAAGAAATAAAGAAACAGTATATAGCATCCAAAACTAAAAGGAGATAAACTTTCATCATAGTTAAGAAAAAGGACATGGAATTGAGAGAGGAGAAATGAATGAATCATAGCCAGTGTATGATTGAGAGGATAAACAACAGAAGGGACGTAAACTCTACCAAGAAATTATACTCTGTAAAGTACTAGTAAGTTGTTATAGACATAATATGTTACCTGTAATGACTCTAGAAATTTGATACCAGAATTTAATATAAATATCACAAATATTAAAACATTATACAGAGGCCCACATGCACACACAGATCCCTCTGCATGTAGAATTTATATCAAGATTCAAACCATGTGATCTTATTCTCATAAAGTTCTACAGGATATAAAAAGACAGTGTTAACATCTCATTTAAATTACAGGAAGTGCAATATCTCACTTATAAATGCATTTGCAAAAAATTTTACAGATGACTTGAAGTACGAACTTCTCAGCTATTATAAAATCATCATCACAAAATAGATATATACCAGGAATGAAATAAATAGTGAATCTTGTGAAATACTACAAATAAAATTCACCATATTCATAAATGATTTCCAATCATGAAGTATTTTATTATCCTATGCCTAGGTATATTTACTTGTGTATAAGATTTGCATATAGAGGACTAAACATCACACTTACTACAATAGCCACCAGTATCATAACTCATCTGAGGAATTACTGAGAACAAGACATTCTCCAGTCAAGTCTGGAAATCTCTTATCACTTGGAAGGCAAGCCACCAAGTAACTCAGTAATCTTGGAGGAGAAAAGTCCTGTAGTAGTAAGGCTGTTGTTAAACATTAAGCATTTTATGACAGTTCCTTAAAGGATTAGTGGAGAAAAATTGCATTTAGTATTTTGAAGATCATTTCCTTACCACCCTCGAAAATCATTTCCTTGAGTACATACTCTGTTGGCAACTATGAGATCATTTCCCCAAGGATGTCTTTGGGGCATCCTTTTCCCCTG
>NW_003852428.1:4393262-4394001 GCF_000181295.1 Otolemur garnettii | reverse complement strand
CAGTTAATCATTTTTTGTCTAGTGGGACACTATTGGAAAAGGACCAGTTTCAAATCTCACTGCTGCCCCTCAGACTAAACCTCAGCAGCCTAGTGCCTTGGCTTCCAGTTGATTTTCACCTTGAAGCGACGAACTATCCACCATTGTCTTTTGTGGACATGAATTTTCTAGAGCTCTACTACTCCCTGATGAGAATCTTGTCTGTAGATGAAGAAAAATATGTCACTCAGGTTTCGTTGCTGTGTTATTGACTGCCATAAAAAAATGACTGTGTGGTAATTCTCTGATAATCATAAACTTGGAAAATTCAACAAAGACAAAAACATAACTAATTTTTTTTTAAGTTTGAACTATGTTTTATTTATCTTGTATTCTATTTAGATATTTCTATGGACCTGAGTGTCCTAGCTCCTTAGTTTCTTTATAGTCACATAAAGAATATATGAATTAACAAAGCTCCACTTCACTAATGTCTGAAGAATACGTCTCATGTTTTCTGACGTCAAGAATAGGAGGATAGCTGGGGGGTAACTTGTTAAAGGCCGGACGTAATGATGTAAACTTTGAACCAGCAATGAGGTGAGAGAGTGGAAAGCAAAGCTCCGATGACAAAGACGGTGACAACCGGTGGATTCCAGTATTTACATCACCTTATTCCTATCACCTTATCAACCTGGGCAGAAACAGGTATATATCTTTGCATACTGATGTACGGGATTTTATATTTTTTTGAAAAATT
>NW_003852428.1:4376802-4392963 GCF_000181295.1 Otolemur garnettii | reverse complement strand
TTGATAATATTAATTTTCTAAGAGTTTATTTCCCATGTTTCCATTGTGAATTTGTTTGTGTTTGACAAATTATGTTTTCTCTTTGTTCCTACATAGACGACTTTATACTTAAAGTCGTCATTTTATTAATGCTTATTAAAGATCCCAGATTATTGATCATTCCTACCCATGTGACTTATCTCTAAGATTCTACAAACACTTATCTTTTATGATGTAGAATAATAACTTCATTGTGTTATAAAAAAATATTTTAACTAGGTGGTAGAATAGATGAAATATATGAAGAAAAGTGGGAAAAAAAGTGAAAGAATGAATATCAACAGTGGCTATATACTATACTAGTCTATATTATACTATACTATACCATACCATACCATACTATACTATACCATAACATAACATACTATATCATCATATACCATAGTATACCTTACCATACCATAATATACCATATTATACTATAGTATGCTATACCATACCATAGCATATTATACCATAGTATACCATAATATAGTATACTATACCATATTATACCATACCATACCATATTATACCAAGGTATACCATAGTATACCACACTATACCATACCATACCATACTATACTATGCCATACCATACTATAGTATACTATACCATACCATATTAAACCATACTATACTGTACCATGTCATACTATAGTATACCATACCATACCATACTATACTATACCATACCTTACCATATTATATCATATCATACCTTACTATACTATACCATACCATACTATACTATACTATATCATAACATACCATACTATACTATACCATACCATGCTATACCATAGCATACTATACTATATGAAACAAGTGAAAAAAAAAAAACAATGAAAGAATGAATATTAAGAGTGGCTGTCTCTGATTTTGAGATATATTCCTGATTTTTAAAGATTTATACTTTTACATTTAATACATTTTTGAGAAAATACAACTTTTTTTATAAATGCCATTTTTTGTAAAGTATGAATTATAAAACTGTAACAAAATTGTTACAGTATAATTGAAAACAAAGACATGTGGAGTCCCCTTTCTCCATTAGGTATTGTTCCAGGCCCTGGGAATATAGTGAATATTACCGACAAAGTCTCTGCAATTGAAAAATATATATTTATGTTTTGGAATAAAAATGTAAGCAAAAACATAACAGTAAAATAAGCAGAAATATTTGCTGTAGGAAATAAAGCAAGGTTATCATAAATATCTGGTTTAGAGTGACTTTTCAGATTGGTGATAATGAATGACTTTCTGAATGATGAAGTTGGAGTCCAGATTTGAATGAGATAATAATTCTCCTGTGAAAAATTTGGTAAAGAACCTTCCACTTTACTTAAATAAAAGTTCGTATCATAGCTATGGTAAAAATTAGAAAATAAATGATTAAGAATTCCTGACTTTTTCTTCCATCTTCCCCTACAACCCCATTCTATTTTCTGTTTTTACGAATTGGACTATTTTCAATAAGTATTATAAAATGAAATTTTATGAAAATATGAAATTATACAGTATTGGCCAGGTGTGGTGATTCATGCCTGTAATCCTAGCACCCTGGGAGACCAAAGTGGGGGGTGGTGGATAGCCTGAACCAGAGCGAGACCCCAGTCTCTAAAGATAGCTGGCCTTGTGGTGGGCACCTGTACTCCCAGGTACTTGGGAGGCTACAGCAAGAGAGTTGCTTAATCCCAAGGGTTTGAGGTGAGTTACTGATCAGCTCCAGCTGGCTGATCCAACATTAGCATCTGGCAGCATTAGCCACAGCACCACGTCTTCACATAAGAGTGGCTTTTCAAGTTGCCCTCATTTAATTTCAGCAGAGACATTAAAAAGGAAACAGCAGTATTGCTCAGAAAACTAGTTGCCTTGTCTGGTTTTAGGAGATGACTGTAAGTGATTTAAAAAATGCACTGTGAATCGTTTCTATTGCTGCATAACTCACCACCACAAACAGATTGACTACAAACTACAGCCATTTATTATTTCATTGCTTCCTCAGGTCTGGAGTCCAAACATAATTTACTGGGTCCTTTACTCAGGTTTTCTTCAGACCGTGATCATGGTGTCAGCCAGTATGGGGGAATCTTTTGAGACCCAGGATACCTTTCCAAGCTCACATGGATGCTGGCAGACCTAATTTTTTCCATGCTATAGAACAATTACTATATGTTCCTTCAAAGCCACAGAGAGAGACACAGTCTCTGAGCTGAAGGGCCCTCAGTTCCTCTTTCAAACACTTTACTCCGATTGAGTTAGGCTCACCCAGGATAACCTTTCTTACTATAAAACTCAAATCAAGCATTTTGACACTTACATAATTTACATAAATCCCTTTACTTCTTCCATACTCTATTTGCAAGACGCAAGTCACAGTTTCTATTCACACTCAAAGCAAAAAGATTATAAAATAGTTCAGCCTACTGGGTTCTAAATTACATTGACTGCAGTCTGACTCCCTGATTTTCCAAGTCCCGACCAAACTTATATTTAATGCAACTTTCCTCTCTTCTTCTTTCTTTTTGCTATGGCCTGAAAGTTTGCTTCTCCCTTAAATTCTTATGTTGAAATCCTAACCCCCCAAATGGTGATACTAACTAAAGGATAGGGCCTTTGAGAGGTGATTAGGGATCTTTAGCTCTATGAAGGAGGCTACCAGGGAGCTGCTTTGTTCTTTCCACCATGTGAGGACACAGCTCCAGGCCCCATCTATGAATCCATAAACAGACTATTAGCAGGTCAATCTGCTGGAGCCTCGGTTAGACTGGGAGAAAAAAATAACTATTGTTTATAAGCTGTTCAGTCTATGATATTCTGTTATAGGAAATTTATGCATTGTTAACTAACAGGTGAAAATACATTCTATCCCACTACATTTCTGGCTCCTTCCTTGGCCCTTGTACCTCTTATGGTCATCTGCTCCCATGCTCAATGAGGTATGGGTTTATATAAGCAATTTAGTTGCCCAATTACACCCTTCTGAGAAATGGGATTTCTGTTTGATCATAGACAATCCCACTTATGGAGATAATCCTTTTTGAATTCTACTCACGCATGCAAAAAATAAAAAAGATATACTGAAATCATTACTCTAAAATTCTTACTCATACATGGAATTGGGTGGGATGGTAGATAATCATTCAGCATTTTAAGAAGTTCCAAAGAAAACTGAAAGTATTCAGTTGATAGTTGAGTTCATAGAACATAAGCTACTAAATGCATCTTGATTTTAACTGTAGGCTGCAATGCCAATGCAAAAGCAAGAGAAATTTCTATGTATATAAAAGCAATCTGAAAATGTTTAAATTATGGTGGAACTATTTATGTATATTATCCAAAAGGATGATGTGTTTCAAGGTCCTAAGTGTCATCATAATTTGTTATACATACCCTTCCTAATTTTTAGGGTTCCACACCTTCCTAATTTATGATTAAATGCAACAATATGTGGACAAGGTGCCAGTAAATTTAATTTGCATTTTATTTAAGCCACTGATATTTTAATTTGGGTTTAATTTCTAGAAATATCATCCATATGGTTTTAGGAGATAAGAATTTCTTTTAAGGCAGTCATAGCTGTTTGATCACTAATGCAGACCTTCACCTAGGTATTGTCTGTGACCTGAGAATTTTCTTTCTCAAAGTTGTTAAGTATACATGTTAAGTATACATGCAAGCCATCACCTCTAAAATCCCTTAGACTCCTTACTTTAACTAAAGTATTTTATTAGGTTATTAAGCATGAAATGTTCAATCTTCTTAAGTATTAAATTTGACAGTTGATATCTCTGACACTTAATTTGGCATTTCTTGTTTTATTTTTATGTGAAGATATATCCCATTTCTTTTAGACACATTTTAACTTGTGATTCTTTTGTCAAAAATTTTAAGAGCATTTTTTATGAAACCATAAATAAGTCAAATATTTGTGTTATTTTCAAATACGAGCTCTGTCCTGGAGCCAATTCAGTGCAGACTGCTCAGAACATGAATGAAGTGTTTGAGAAGGTTGTGGCTAATGAATGCACAGTATGTAGATGGTTTGAGAAGTTTCATTCTGGTGATTTTAATCTGAAAATCAGACGCGTGAGCAACATGAGACTAATGTGGCTAAGGATGAGCTCAAAGCTATTGTGGAAGTTAATCCTTCTCAACTGATTGGTGAATTAGCAACAAGGTTTGATGTTGCTATTACTATGATACTGGACCCACGGCAAAGTAGCCGGATAGATGGACTCAACATGAATTTAATGAGCATCAGAAGAGAAATAATCTCAAAGCTCATCTTAATTTGCTGTCGCGATATAAAGGTGAACCATTTCTATACCGTATTGTTGCACGCCATGAGAAATGGATTGTTTTTGACAATCACAAGTATTTGGCACAATCCTTGGCTACATATTAAGTGCCAGAACACAATCCAAATAGAATATTCATCAAAAAAAGCCAGTAGTGTGTGTTTGGTTGTCCAACACTGGTACTATCTGCTACAGCTTTAGGAAACCTGGTCAGTGGATTACAGTGGATGTTGTGGATGCCCACTGCAGTCAATTGGATGAAATGATGAGGATGCTTGCAATGTAGTAACTGAGGCTGGTCAACAGAGACAAACCAATCCTTTGCAAGACAATGTTTGACCACATGTTACACAAACAAGGCTGCTCAGACTATACAGGCCAGACTTGGAAATCCTCTGTCATCCAACATATTCAGCAGACCATGCACCAGCTGACAAACACTTCTTCCAGGCTTCCATTTAATCCCCACTCACTCTCCAGGCTGCTTTGCTGCTGGCATGGAAGCTACTATTAAGATGGAAAAACTGTGTTAATACTTTAGGCACACACTTTGATTAATGGTACTGCGTCTTGTTTGAGATAAACTTTTGATTTGAAATCAAACGTTTCATATTTTAATGTTATCTCAGAATGCACTTGATAAATTATAGCTTTGTTCTTAATATGTGATTACATTTACAGAAGATAATTTAAAGCACTGTTTTTCAAAGATTTCCGATGTATCTTTTAATACTGAAAATAGGGACTTCAAATCTAATCAATGAAAAATACCAAGTGAAGATTCTCATTTTTAATTTTTACTTCCCCTGGTACTACTTCTGCTATCAAAAGCTGTTTCAGTCAAAGTTGAATCAAGGAAGTGAAACAATTTTGCTTTCTGTGTGATGGTGGTCCTGAGATAACTGGGGGTCCACTGGGTCAGTGGTTGAAAGAATGAGCTGGATGCAGAATGGGTGAGGACAAACAAGGGGAATGTGCAAGTTTCTGTTATCTGTCACCGTGGCAGGGAGCAAAGAGGATCTGAAAGCAGACGGCCTCTCTGAAATTCTCTCTTGGTCCAGCTAACCATAATGACCCTCAAGGACCAATGAAGGCTGCATTATTTTTACCCTTCAAATTTCATACAATTCTCTCTCTCTCTCTGGGAAATAGGCAGAGAAACGGGATTCCTTGAAAATCTAGTTTCAGATTTTCCAGATAATCCTATTAACACAGTGTAAATATGTGAGAACTAAATAGAAAATTAAGATATATTTTTAACATGTTTGATAATTTTCTAATATAGTCATAAATAAAATCTTCCCACTAAACTTTCAAGTGTAGTGTCACCTTCACTAGTTTCTATTGTCTACGTATTTATATTCCTGATATAATGAGATGTACGGTTGTTCAACTGGGGGTTGGATGATGCAAAAGAAAAATAGGCCTTGAAACTTGATGTCAGATCTAATGAGAAAAGTTATAATAAAATATATCAGAACCAAAAAAAGAACTTTTTAATAGAATTAAGTCAATTGCAGGCATAAGCAGAAATTGTAGTTTAGAATGATCACCTAATAAAAAGAAGCAAAGAGCTGAATCGAGGTTTCATCTAGAAATTCTAATCTGTTTACTTTTTCAAGAAATGCCTACATCTAATCAGAATCTTTGAGGATTATTGTGTTTAGCAAAAACATACTTACATACATATAATCTTCTTTTGCATGAAACCTTTATTTGTATCTGTCTGATTAATCTTTTTGATGTAATATTAAAATAACTTCCACAGAAAGGATTTATGTCAAAGTCATTTTTTTATTGTACATTGGTTAAAGAATAAATACAAGGATTTAAATAGTCTCAGAACACCAAGATTCTTGTTTTTAAGTTGATCTTTATTATGGTTGTTCAATAGTACATATCATGACAGTGGAACTAATTTGAAATTCTTAAGGAAATATCTGAATTAGAAAAAAATGTATAATTCAACATCTATTTGTGGAGTAAGAGTTGCTTTATTTTTCAAATAATTGTTAGGAAACACCATGGCCTATAAGATGTAAATCAAATTTTTGGTAAGTTCAGTGACTCCTAATTAAAAAACCTATCAATTTATCTTAGGGGAAAAAAAAGTATCTTTTCTTCAGTTATTTTTAACTTCACACTCCTCGTTTTTAAAAATCTTAGGGCTTTCAAAAGATTTGATGTCTGTTTTCTAGGCATAACCTTTTTGTAACTAATTAAAATTGAATGAACATCAGTCTTCTACATTATCTGATGATATTTTCAGTTCCTAGTCAAATGAAGTTAAAATTTATTTGTATTTTCTCAGGTCAGATCTACTTTAATACATGAGTTTATCACTCTAATCTGCCTTCTCAAGAATTTGCTTTTGATTTTCTGGTTGGTCCATTTTAGATATTCAATTAATTTTTGATGAATTAATTAATAAACGAGTGAATCAATACCACAATCTACAGCTTCCGTGGAAATTTCAAATGCTGAAACCTATATAACTATTGCCAACCAAAAAGAGCATTATAAAATATTTAGTCTTATAATTAAAGCCAGTAGACTGATATTATTTTTGTTTTATTGCTGTAAATCTCCTATCTCTAATTATCTTTTAATTTGGGAATTATTTCTAGCATGGACTTACAAGTCTTAATTAACCACCTTTACTGTGAAAGGTAGAAAGATAAGAATGCTGGAAAAGGCCACCTAGGACAAATTAATTTTCCTCCACTTTTTGTTTTAGTAATGTCAAGCTGGAAAAAAAAAAAAAACAGAAATCACTCAACCCAATGCTATTATATTTGTGTGAAATTTGTCAATTAGGTTATTGAATACCTCAAATCTTGAGATGTTTTCATTTATTTAGATGTTTTCCTGTGTTGAATTCTCAGCCAAGACAGACCTTCTGGTAAATATACTCACATTAATAGAGCATCTTTAATGCTTTGGAATATAACCACATTTATGCAGTGTAAATTAGTCTGGAGTGATGTGTGGACTGTTTACCATTCAATAAATATTGGAAGTCACTCTGCAAATAATTCTATAGCAAATTCAAGGTTTTCACATGTGGGATTAAGCACACTCTGCAGCGAATATTTTTATATTTTAATAAGTAAAGTAATAGGGAAGCACTTTTTCTCCTTATACCAAAAAAGTACTTTATTTCAAAGTTTCAATTTTCTGTATTTTTGGAGATCATGTATGGTATTCCTTTCTATTACTAGGGCACAGTAAATGCCCTAAGCTTCCATTGGGTGCCCCTATGCAATTCCAGATTTCAAAATGGGAAATAATCCAGTGCTTGTGTGCAATTTGCCCTTCCGTGATGGAAAAATCAGTCTCCTCTATAAAGAACACTATAGATTGTTACACGCATCACCGTGACTCAAGCCCTTACCAATTACTAATTTAGCTTCTCAGTTAAAGGGGATTTGGTAAAAAGTAGACGTCTTACTGTTGTTACTGGTTCACCAGATTTTTCATTGTACCACTTTATAATTAGACTTTTTTTTACTTCAGTTAGTGTTATCCTTTCTGCATTTCCTAAAATTAGAGTGATACCATGTTTTGGATGATATGTAAAACTAATAATGATTTAGGTTTGTTAAAATTTTGAAACTGGTTCATAATTTTTAAATAACTCATCTGTAAGTAGTGTAAACTAGGCTCGGCGCCTGTGGCTCAAGCAGCTAAGGCGCCAGCCACATACACCTAAGGTGGCAGGTTCGAATCCCCAGGCCGGGCCCGCCAAACAACAATGATGGCTGCAACCAAAAAAAATGGCCAGGCGTTGTGGCGGACGCCTGTAGTCCCAGCTACTTGGGAGGCTGAGGCAGGAGGCTCACTTGAGCCCAGGAGTTGGAGGTTGCTGTGAGCTGTGATGCCATAGCACTCTACCCAGGGGGATAGCTTGAGGCTCCGTCTCAAAAAAAAAAAAAAAAAAAAGTAGTGTAAACTAAATAAATCCTCATATACCCCACATGGTGTGAATAGATGCGTCTTTCTGATACTGAAAGGAAACTAATGAGATAGAATATTGTTTTTTATTTAGGGTTTTAAGAGTTTGAAGCCAAATTTTATTCTGCACTTAACCTGGACAATTCTGCAACTCTTACATTAAGTAGTGCAAGAATAAAATTCATATGAGAAAAATAAATAGGTAAGTAACATCTTCATTTTTTTAAGTAAAAATATTTTATGAACAAAAATATATAAATTTGAATACCACTGACCCGAGTAAGTATGACACAGTTTATGGAGGGAGAGAGAGAGAGAGAGTGTGTGTGTGTGTGCGTGCCATATCTGTGTATAGTATTTTCTGACACTATGAATTTGTTTATTAATAGCACACTCTTATTTGTTATCTAATTTATGGCCAGAACTATTGTAGGCACTAGGTATACAGCAATATATTAGTAGTCCATAGCTGCTATACCAAATTCCCTAAAACTTAATGGCTTAAAACAGAAGGAATTTATTGTTCACTCCTGGAGGTAGGAAGGCCGAATTGGATCTCACTGATCTACAATCTAGACTTTGAATTTCAAGAGGCCACGTCCATATTTTGGCTCATAGCTCCTTCTCCGTCTTCAAAGCCAGCAATGCAGCATCTTCAAGTCTCTCTCGGGTGCTGACCCTCTGGCCTCTTTCTTTCACTGGCAAAAACAGTAGTGATTTCATTGGACCCACCTGGGTAATTTCTACACCTCAAGATTTTTAATCTCATTTGCAAAGTGCCCTTGGTTTTATAAAGCGGCACATCTTTCTTGGATTAGGAAGTGCACATTCTGCTGGGGGAAGAGTGTTATTTTCCCTACCACAAGCAGAACATAAAACAGACTCAATTCTTTTCTTTCAAAACATGTATGGTTTAGTGATAAAGGCAGACAAAAAGTAACCACCTAACCTGTCCTCTTTTTCATCCCTGCTTCTTATTTGTACGATCTTTTTCTTAATGGTTTTCTCAAGAACAATTATATTACTACCCTTGTCAACGAGTCAACTTTTACTTGTCAACACACTCTATTGCATACATTTATGTTTTTGTATATTTCCTTTTCGTTTTACTTTATTTGATTGAATTCTGTTATTTTGTCTAAATATAATCATATGTATATGTAGTCCAGTGCTTTTTAGTCTTTTTTTTTTTTTTTTTTTTGCAGTGTTTGGTCAGGGATGGGTTTTGAACCCACCCCCTCCAGTATATGGGGCCGGCACTCTACTCCTTTGAGCCACAGGCACTGCCCAGTCTTTTTTAACTTATAAAACAGTGTTAAAAATTTGCGCCCTAAGTACAATTTGGCTGTACACTCTTATTTTAAAATATGATATTCTTATAGTAAGTAAAAATAAAACACTTGTTGAATTTTTCCTTGGATTAAAAAATAGTGAAAGTTTTGTAATTTGTCTGTGATTTCCAACTGTTGGTAAATATTTTTTAGCATTTTAATTGTAGCAAAGTATTTGTAAAATAAAATTTACCAATTTAACTGTTTCTAAATAAAGAATTCAGTTATGTTACATACATTCACAATGTCATCTAACCATCATTGCTCTCCATTTCTAGAATGTTTTCATTGTTCCCAGCTTGCCATTCCCTTTCCCTCCAGCAACACCTGTTCTACTTTTTATCTCTAAGTATTTGCCTCTTTTAGGACCTCATAAGGTGGATTCACACAATGTCTTTCATTTTGTATCTGACTCAATGCACTTAGCGTAGTAGTTTGAAGTTTAAAATAAATTAAAGAAATCTTGATTGAACTCTGTTAAAAATAACATTGTGTTATAGTACAATTAGTCAAATATTTTAAAATGTGGCTTTGTCTAACTTATAATCATATTTGTTTATAAGAGTGTGATCCCTATGTGCTTATGACAAATGTGTTTTCCCTAACAGTGGAAATAGATTAAATTGTAGTTGTGTTTTTCAAATATTCTATATCCTTACTCTATTTGGTCTTCATGGAAATAAAATTATAGTAAATTATGGTGGCAAAGCTATAAAGATTAAATGCGACCACTTCATGACCTGTCAAAAAGAGCAAGAAATGATAAACACTAAACTTTTCAGAAACATGATCAGAATCCCGAAAAGACTGTGAACATTTTAAAACCATGCTAATTAGACCATCTTTTATTTTTCACAGAATCTGTTTCAGATTGATCTTCTCAAACATCTACTTTTTTTTCTCGTATGTAATTTAATTTAGAAATGCACATACACACTCATGCAAAAATTCTTCAGATAATACCAGGCTTCATATCACTATCCATCTCTCTTTAGGTACACTGATTTTACACTTATATACACAAACATGTATTTATACATACACACACAGAAACATTCAAATATATATCAATACTTGTTTCTACAAATAATTGCTCTGTAAACCTATCTTTGAAGAAAAATTAGAATTCAAGTTTGCCAACCTCATTTGATTGTATAACTGAATGCCTGTGTCTATCATCCAAGCTTTGTTTTACTAAATAAGGGCTGAGGAAAACTGGGCATTCAAAATGAGTGTATTTGAAAGAGTTCTAAACTTAAATCCTGATTCTACTTTTCCTTATTTTCATGACATTATGATACTTTATTGTTTTGGCAGGCACAATAAAGGTTCCCTAAACATGTCTCACATGTCAGATCATAATTATGCATACATGAATTAATAAATGTATTAAAGTTATAGACCTTAAAATAGGGAGATTATACTAGTTCATTTGGGTGGCTTTGTCAATTTGCTTGAGCCCTTAAAAGTTTGGCAAGAGGTATGACAAAAGGTCAGTCCCAGATTCTACATGTGAGACGGACGCAAAGCTCCGCTGATGACTCTAAGATGTCAGTTCCCATGTTCAAAAAGAACCAGAGAGATACCCCTAGGAGCTAACGCCATCTGCCAGCCGACAGCCAACAGTGACAAAAAAAGGAATCTCCTGTATCTGCAAGAACCTATATTCTGCAAATAACCTGAACAAGTTGACCCCAAAGTCTTCTTAGAATCACCTGTGAAGAGTCTAGTTGGCTGATGCCTTAATTTTGACTTTTTGAAATCCAGAGCAAAGAAAGCTGTAAAGTAATCTAGAACATCTGATACAAAAAATTGTGAGAGGGAAATTTGTATAGTTTTAAGCCATAAAAATAGTGCCTGACTGTTATAGCAGCAGGAAAGCTGAAGAGAATTATAATTTTAACTCAGGTACTATTCTCTAGAAAAGGACAGAAAATAAAAATGTGTCACACACGTGTGTATGTCTCAAGTATTCAAAGTGATCAGTAAGGACATTGTTTTTGACATTCATTTTAAATTTAAATTTAGGGTGTAGAAATCACATTTCCTCTTTGTGTGTGCATATGTGTATATGTGTGGGCACACATCTTTGTAACACATGGAGCACATTTTAATTATTCTAAGGAATAAGAACTGCCATCTCTTTACTTAAAACTTTCATTTATACACTTGAATACAAAACAGGAAATAGTCACAGTGGAAACTTCCTGATACAAAGCACACCCATGGTGAAGGTGAACATCATTAGGGAATAGAAACACGCTACTCTGAAGGCAGACAAAATGCAATCAAATTTGCTCTATTTCATTAATACACTGTAGTCTTAAATTCATCCAGTTAATTATCTTGCAAAACATTTAAGAATCTTCTTTAAAAGTAAATAATCAATTTATTGTTGCTCATTAAGAAAATGAACTCTGGCAACTGTTTGTTGTCTGAGATTTTAAAATGTCTTTTTAATGAAAATATAATGTATACTTACTTGATGACATACGATTTTTCAAATACATATGAAATGTATACTCGGTACTTTAAATTTATAATTGACTGATTCCATGTTTCTGTACAAAATACACCAACAGAGAGATCACTTGTCTATTAATAGATTTTCAGGGAGCTCAGTGATACAATTTTATTTTCAGGGTTGTGTTTCTTCAAAGCCAGAATAAACATAGTTTTTTTTAAAAGACAATTCTATCTGTTTTTTTTTTTTTTTTTTTTTTGGAACTTAAATTGCTCCAAGATTGTTATGGCGAACTCATGTTTGAAGATGCTGTAACAAATACATATGAGAGATAATATTTATATATTTTTTGTGTCTTTCAGCCAGGGGATGGTTTTATTTATTGATTTACCACATATTACACTATAAATTGTGTTCTATTTGACATACAATTTATGTTATTACATAGGGTGGTGTTGAAAGATGAAAACCTTGCCTGAGGCTTTCCATATATCCCCCACTGCCAAGAAAACATGACACCTCATTTTGAAATAATATGACCTAACTTTGCTATTTAAAAAAACATTGTGGCTCGGCGCCTATAGCTCAACTGGCTGAGGCGCCAGCCACGTACACCTAAGGTGGCGGGTTCGAATCCCCAGCCCGGACCCGCCAAACAACAATGATGGCTGCAACCAAAAAAATAGCCGGGCGTTGTGGCGGGCGCCTGTGTCCCAGCTACTTGGGAGGCGGAGGCAGGAGACTCGCTGGAGCCCAGGAGTTGGAGGTTGCTGTGAGCTGTAATGCCACGGCACTCTGCCCAGGGGGACAGCTTGAGGCTCTGTCTCAAAAAAAAAAAAAAAAAAACATTGTAAAATATTATAATAAAAATATTTTGATAAAATAGTGTCTATAATGCACTTTCTTTTGATCAAAATAGCTTTGAATTAATCAATTAAAAATTAATGGGATAACTGGTTTTACTCTCTGTATACTTTCACTCCAGAAATGTCAATTTTCCTTCTCAGTTAATCTCCCTGAGGGAAAATACCATTCAAATTTTCATTTATATAGATCAGTTTACTCAATTTTAGAAATTTATAAATTCAAGTAAAAAAAAAGCTCTGCATACTATTAATTTGTAGTTTTCAATACTTTTGAAGAGCAGCACATTGTTGAGAATTGCCTGTTATTGCGTTGTTAAGTACTCTGTGTCTTTTATATTGATGAGTGAGATTCCATTGTTATAAATATATCACAATCTTACCCATTCATCTTGTGTTGCAATTTCCTTCTGTTTATAGTTTTTATGTTTCTGTGTAAAAATATTGTAATCATTGTATACAAGTCTATTGGAAGTCATATATTTTAATTTATCATTGGTATATATCTAGGAGTGAAAGTCTGTATTACAGAAATACTTGTGTTTAATTTCATGTGTATGTGATTCATTCATCACTCATGAATTCAGTTTTACTTCTTCTTTTCTTTTTTTTTATTAAATCATAGCTGTTTACATTCATGCAATCATGGGGTACAGTGCGGTGTTTTCATATATAATTTGAAATATTTTCATCACACTGGCTAACATAACCTTCATGTCATTTTCTTAGTTATTGTGTTAAGACGTTTATATTCTACTTTTAGAAAGATTCACTTGGAGTACAAGTATTAAAATTTGTATTCTCTAAAATTATATCCTATTCTTGGTCACTTCAATATCTATGTAACTATTAGAATCAACTTTTTAGTTTTCACAATTTATTCTGTAGAATTTTAATTAGATTTCCCTCGAATAAAGATAGATACCTGTAGATTTGTTTGAAGAAATTCTCATGCTGAATATTTAACTGTGAAGTATATTCTAGGAAATTTATTCTGTTTTAAGATAAAAAACAAATCTTCTAGGCTTTGATGAAAAAATATCAAGTTATTTGTTAAGGAGAGAAATCAGATTGGCATTACACTTCTCAACAATATAAAACAATAGCAATGCAAAGTTCTTAAGAGACTTATGAAAAGACATGATACAAAAATTTCATATCCAAAATTATTTTCTTCATATTTCCAGGTAATAGGAAAACAATTTCAAACATTCTTCAACTCAGAAATTCTTTCTGAGGTTCTGTGATATCCCAAACATTTTCTGATTTGTAAAGGACAGATATTATGTGTTTTAGGCAATGAAGATCCTATGACCTCTTCACAACTATTAAATTCTGCTGTTAAATTGTGAAAGCAGCCACGGAAAACAGCTCCATGAGTTGTCACAGCTATGTTCCAGCAAAACATTGGCTAACACAGGAGACTTATAGGACTTCAATATACACACAGTTTGTTCTCTGTAATCTAGAGCAAATATTCTCAACATGTTACTTCTAGATCACCAGTTTCAGTAAGACCTAGGATTTGGAAGAATTGCAGATTTTTGTGACCTCACCCAAACCAACTAAATCAGAAGCTTTGGAGAAAGTGATGAGCATTCACGGATTCCACCTGGTGATTCTAGTTCTTTTTATTTTTTTGCAGTTTTGGGGGCCGGGGCCGGATTTGAATACGCCACCTCCAGTATATGGGGCCAGCACCCCACTCCTTTGAGCCACAGGCACCACCCCGATTCTAGCTCATTTTGAAGTTTGAGAGCCACTAACCTTGAAGATCATTTTCACTGAAATAGGAGGTAACCGAAGGAACACCACCAAAATAACAGTTGGTGAGAAATGAATAAATATAATAGATTTATACTAAAGCAAAAGCAGACGTGAGGATGGACTCAACACTGATCTCAGACAGGCTGGTAGCTACTGAGGATGGGCAAGGGAACAACCAACACTGAACCCTCCACCAAGAGGAGGAAACTGCCTGCCACTGTGCCAAACACCCGCTCTGTTACAACCGAGAGGTCTAAAGTCACCAGGGGCAGGGCTAGAAGGCTGCCTGTGCCATCAACACTGCAGGGATTAGAAGGAAGATGTTTGCTGTTGAGGAAGCACAAGAATACTAAAAGTGTCAAGTTACAATCAGAAATGTGGATGTCTACTCTTAAGGGAGAAGCAGTTTGGAATGAGATGTCCTTTTTGGGACAGGTACACAAGACCTTATGTCTGATGCCTTAAGAAATCCTCTGGCCTTCTCCCCTCACCCTCAATGAATGAATGACAGTGACGTCAACCAGTAGAGGAGTGTGAAGTCTTCAGACGCTGTAGTAAATAAACAAGGCCCAAATTCAGAATAACTAGAATAGGTTGACTCGATTCCTTCATTTGCAGGATGACAATAAAAAGTTTATATCTGCCTTTGGATGTAAATATTTACCTTAAATTCTACTATTCTTTTTATAGACAATGTCTGAGACTAAATCATAGAACACATTGAAAAGCTAAGATAACTATGTTAATAAAAATTAAATCAAGCCTGTTTGCACAATTGAAAAAATTCAACAGAAAGATGGAAATCACATGAAAAGATAAATGGAAATATATTCATAATGTCCTTCCATTTTTATGTGTTTCCAATATAATGGTTCCAATTTATATTTTCACCCAAAATATGTGAGTTTCACTTACTTGCTTGATATTCCTGGTAATATTTGATATTACTATGGTATGTATATATTTACTTATATAAAAATACCAGTTCTAATCATCCATTTTTTCTAGGAAGAAAATTCATCATTTTTAGAAAAGAGTTAGATTTGTGCAATAGAAATATTCTACCCTTGGGGAAAAATAGTCCAATAAGTATTTGAACTCTTCAAGTAGATATTTTATTAAACAGATATACAGAAATACAGTTCTTATGGAAAGTTTGAATCTATTATGTGATCCTAGAAATATCAGTGTGAGTACTCAAAGCCATTTTTATAGATTATAGAGTTTGGAAACGGTCTTAGAATTAAGGTATAACAACCTTCTCTGTTTAAATTCAGGAAGAGAAAAATGAACCATGAAGTCACTCAGATGGATTTTCCAAAGAGGTAGGAGGAAAACTAGATAAATTTAGTGACATGGGAGCCAAAGAAACAGTAATTCCGTCCAGTTCATAACATACTGACATTGTTTGGGATATCTGAGATCAGCATGCCAGCATGGTCAAATGTATGTGAGAGCCC
>NW_003852428.1:4360409-4376455 GCF_000181295.1 Otolemur garnettii | reverse complement strand
CCACTGCTATATACATTTGAAATTGTTTCTGCTTAAACTGTCCCATATTGGGATAGTCAGCACCTCTTTATCCTGACTCTAGTGCTCTTTTGACATGTTAACGTCTTGGCTTGCCCAGGCTGCCAGAACACAATGCTATGGACTGAGTGGCTTAAACTACTGAAATTTATTTCTCAGAGTTCTACAAATTAAAATTTTGAGATTAGGGTACCGGCATGGTGAGGTTTTGATGAGGGCCATCTTCCTGCCTGGTAGAAGCTACCTTCTCACTGTGTTCTGACACGGTGGACTCTTTTCTTCCTCCTCCCCTTTCCTCTTCACTGTCTGTCTCCTCCTCTCACAAATCCACCAATTGTATCAGATGGGGGCTTCATCCTTCTCATTAGTTCTAGTTTTTAAGGTCCTTTTTGAATGGTTTGCGTGTATTTCTCTTTTCTTCCAAGATTCTTTATTTAAAATGTTCTGGGTTTTAGCATTCTTGTAGTTCATAAAATTCAGTGTTTATAACTCTTGCCTAACAATTATGTTTCCCCCATCACTTTTCTGCCAATTGATTCCACACTCTAAATAATATAAGTAGCCATACAGCCCAAGGCTAATCATTTTCATCAGAGTTTTTTAGTTAAATAGAGGTACCTATCAATACATTATTATTTTTCACTAAATTATATTAAACCCTGTTAGTCAGAATTGATTTTTAGTTCTCTGAAAAATCTCAGCTCTTATTAAATAACATTAATTGATGTCCTCTATTATTAATGTAGTTGTACCTTGACATATATAACAATGGATCATTGACATTAATATTGTTATTTTTAAAGTTATACGAGTGTTTATTTCTTATGGAGGTGATCATGCATATTTAAACTAAATTAAGTAAAGCATACAGGGAAAAATTATATGACAGCATAGTTAATGAATGTGCTAAAATCAGCATCTAAGCTTAGAGCTTTATATAAAAGAGACAATTATATCTGTCTGCTCTGATTGAAGGTTTACTTTTGTTGTTTATGGCTCAGCAACTGATTATTACCCAGATGTTGAAAACTCTCTATTCCTCTTTACAATTTTCAATGAGGATGGAATTTTTGTCCGTTGGCCCCTTTTAAGAAAGTTGCAATTTTTTTTTGATGAGACAAATATATGTTAGAAAACAAAAACTGTCACCTGAGATATCTTTAATTTCATGATCATTATGCCTGAGGTTTCCTTAACAGTTGCCAGCAGTAACTCCAGCAGCACTAACACACAACCACCATCCCCATAATCTTTGTGTAACGGCTTTTCTTTTTGGAACTATGTGCATATAATCATTGCAAGACCTATAATAGATGTTAAACATTTTTATCAAGCTAGCATATAGGAAAATCCAGTATTGGTGGACTTAAACTACATTTTACTTGAACAGATATTATAAGCTGAAAAACTTGAAAGTTAAAAGATTCTGTTTTTTTTTTTTTTTCTTCTTCTTACCTACTCTCAAAAAGGTATCTTTCTCGGTCAGGTTAATTTCTTGAATTTAATAATGCTCTCTGAATATAGACAGAGAAAACAATGTATGTGAAAAGAAAAAGGAGAAAACAAATAGGAAAAAAAGTCAAATAAACATATTATGTATAATGTAAAGAGATTTAAAAAGAGATGCACTATTTTCTTCCTAGCTCAGAAATAAAGGCAGGTTTTAGGGTTTAATTTTGGTGTGTCTTCAGATGTTTTAATCTAACAGGAGCACATACATGATGAATTAGGTCTAACGATACTTAGAAAAAAAGTACAAAAATATGTACGAAAGGATAAAAAGTTCTAACTGTAGAGTTATGATAAAGAAATTTAAAAACATCATTTAAACACTCATTTAATTTTTATAAGATACAACAAAAAGTAAAGATTTTTTTGTATTATTTTTATCAAAGAAACAAAATATTTTTTTGCTCTGCAAAGAAAAGAAATAACCACCAAAAATAAATGACTAAATAATAAAGACTATACGTACATGAATCTGTGCAGGCTACTGAAACAATGTTCCCTACGTCTATATATTTGTGGAGAATTGATATTAATGCACCAAACATCACACTTGTCTTGATCTAGGAAATATTCATTGAGAGTTTAGCACTTTTAAAGGTCTGAAAAGAAATATTTATCATCTACTCTCTCTGAGAGTATTTGCGAGGTTTCATCTACATGCCAAGGTCAACGTTCCCAGCTCAGCTCTTCCTGTCTGTCTCTATAACCTGTCTTGCCCTTGAAACCTGTATTTGCCATGCCCTCAGCCCACATTCTTTCTCTGTAGATGACTCTGGGGGGTCAAGTTATAATTCTGAATACTCCCACATGAACATTTAAATAAATGTATATGTCTTTTCTCCTATTAATCAATCTCCTTCACGTCAATCATTTTTTGTGAACCTATGGGCACCAAGCACCTTGGCCCCCGCAGTAGTTAAACTGGTGTGCCATGATTAAGATAAGAGAATTAGTTCAGTTCCAGAATTTGTCAAAGTAATATTATTAGTAGAAGAGAAAGAAAAGAAATTAGAAAAATTTTAAGGAAGAAGCATGGTAAATATAAGGGCAGATCCAAGTGAATAGCAGCCTCTATTCTAAGAGGTTATTCTAAAAGTTGTTTCTTTCAACTTATGGGTCTACTGTTTCTTAATCTCTTATTCATTTGCCTGTAGCCACTGTCATTATATCCATGAAATTGGCACTCTGTCACCATGTGATCACTTAAAACTTGGGGATTTTATTACTGAAAAACTAAATAAATAACCCAACAGGCAAAAATAAATATATATATATTAGGAACCAATGAGGTGTGTCTGCCTTAGCATACTCAAGTTTCTATACATCATGCTTTATGTTTCTAAATAACTTACTAGTTACTGAATCCATATCTTTATCTGTATATTTGGGAGAGATACTATATTTTGCAGTCAGTCAAGATGGTACTGGTCTTCATTTCCTTGTGATTGATACAATGAAAGATAAATTATTTGTTCTGCCCAATATAAATTGATGAATTAGAAATGATAAATGCAAAAAAGAATAGAAAGAGAAAAAAAAGACACAAAATATAAAGAGAACAGTGAAAAGCATACTACAGTCACTATTTCATTGCAGTCATCAATTTGTCTCAGCAGAAATGATAAAATCTCCCTGCTTTACATAGAGAAACTCCATGATGAACCCATTTGGTAGCCCTTGATTCTGCCCTTGTGGAGTTCCCGTGTTCATTGTCCTCCATGTACCCTGGTCTTCAGCTGTAGAAGGATCTTTCTCCATCACATTCTTTGGCCCCATCTGAAGTGAGCATTGGAGTCTACACACTAATGGCTTATGTGTCTTTGAGAGTATAGATCCCTCTTGGGATTCTGGGCTATTTGCTTCCCATGACTTTGACAGTAAATGATCACATTTGGTCACAGTTCTTATGAGAGCCAGCTGAAACAGCTGGAATGGAGTGAACTGGGAGAGCTGCACCATTCTACCCTTCCTTGCAGCTAAGCTGGCACCCAGTGTCTGGCTCCAATGGTGCTTTCCTGGAGGGTCTTGAAAAAGATGCTGAATGACAATTTAATCTCCTGCTGTGTGGGCTTCAGAAGCCCTGGGCTTTTCCAACTTTGAGAACCAACATTACCAAAAGTTCAATCAGTTTAATTTATAGGCCATATGTATAGAAATGTTCCTGCAGCAGAACTGAAATGCCCTTCCATCTCTTCTTACAAATTAACTGATTTTTGCCAGAATCAATCGTAGGGTTCTATCACTTGGCTAGCAGTACCAGGGACACTAAAAATTTTAGTTTTTCTAATCATTCTTACAGAACTACAAGTTCAATAAGTATATGTTCTGACTTCTTAGTTATGATAGGTAAGAGTCTTATTGCCAAGGTAAAGATAACCAATTTTTTATTCTACATGGTATATATTGTCCATTTGCCATGGTGCAACAATGCATATTTTAGACTCTTTTGTTATAAAAGCACACAATTTCAAGCATGGACTTCATATATTTACTCATATATTCGTGGAGTATATTTAAGCCTCTATAATAAAGACACTTTTCTATCTTTCTTTTTTTTTTGTCCCTATGGAGAAAACATTTTGTCTTCTAGGGTGTGTAGAACACTCTGCTCCACAAAGACATGTAAGTTCTTAGGATTTTCCTTCCTGGAAAACACTCTCTAGTAATTCATCCTAGTCTGCCTAATATAAATTTACCCTAGAGATTTTCCATCATGACTCCAGTCAGTGTACTTAATATCATAATCAAAATTGGATGGTCTAGCATTGATGTGGACTGAATATTTATATCCCAGTATGTTCAAACCCTGGCCCCAGTGTGCTTATATCTGCAGATAGGGTCTCTAAGAAATTAATTAAGGTTAAATGAAGTCATAAGCCAGCATGATGGTGGGGGAATCCTGATCCAGTAGAATTAGTGTTCTCATGAAGAGAAACACCAGTGAACTGTCTGTCTGTTTTATTCCGTGTGAAGACATTGAGGAAATGCTCTGTAAGTTCACAGCAAGAAAGCAGACATTTGCAAACTGGAAAGAGAGCCCTCACCACAAATGGCACTGTGTGACTGGACTCCAGTCTCAGAACCATGGCAATAAATATCTATTCTTTAAGCCACCCACTCCGCACTTCATTGTGGCAACCTGAATGCATTCATATTATTCTCTCTTAAGTATTATCATCTAAGCTAGTTGTTGACGACAGTGCTTTTTAACTTTTATTCCTAACAATCAAACACATCCTGGAACAGTACAAAATTATGCAAACATTATTAAAGTTTTAAAATCTGAATATGAAGGGGGAAAAATACATACAAACATCTTTCATATGCTATCTGCAGGCTTCCACTGTAAATCATAATAAATCCATAAGAGCTGCTAATATATACTCTTTAAATATACAAATGATAGTTATTCTAGTAAATAATTCACATATTAAAATAGTTTTCTACTCTATTTGCATATGTACATAAAACACTTATGAAAAAGATTGGAGGCTAACATTTGCTTGAGCTTAAGATAATTTGAGCATGCTATGCATATTTCATTAAATTTCTCTGCCAAAGCATCCACAATATGATGCAAAAGCTCTAGGTAACTTAAATGCTCATTTATCTACATTCTTGAATATATAAACATTTTCAAAATCCAGAAATATAAACTAATGCTTCAGGGAACTTCAAATATGTCAGGAATTTGATGAATTTTAATTTCAATCTGCTTTGAAACACTCACATAATATTCAAGTGCCTGTGATTCAGCTTTAAATGACTACGTATATAAAAGTGCAAAACATTAGTTTTGTGACTAATGATATTCACTAGTTTAGCTTTGAGATAATAGAACACTGCATATCAAGAGATTCTCCCAACTATTTTGATAATATAATGTAAATATGATTATTGAATTGTGTTTGCAGCTACTGAACAACCAAAATTAATCACAGTAATCCAAGCTTGCACTTTTTATTTTTCCCTTAGAATATAATGAAGACACAGGACATGAACAGAGTTGTCTATGCTGCTTAGTGTTTTTCTACTTTTCACCCATCAGTTTAAAAATGTTTGCTCCTGAGTTTGTAAATACTGAAATTGAAAGTCTGATAGCTTAGGATATCCCATTGTGAGCAAAAAAATTAGAGCTATAATAATACTCTTGTCCTATTTTATGAGGTAATAATTTGATTCCTATTAAATGAAGATAAAGGCAAGAGACTAAAACTAAGAATAAATCCTTAGGAAAATCATTATATTTATTATTTCACTGATCTTATTCAAGGAATTTCTCTTCTGGAAGGAAGTTATTCCTAAAAAATGAAATTTCATGAGATGGAAGAAGGTATATGCATAAGTTGTGAATAAAATTACAAAACATTTCTTGCAACAAAAATGGTCACATTCTGTCTTCAGATGAATTTCACTGTTTTCAAAGTCTTAAAGGCCAGTCCCAAAAGCCTCTTCTGTTTTTTCAGCTTCACCTCTTCCCATAGCTCCAAAGTAGTACCTGACTAATTGGGGATCAAGAGGACAATGAATTTACACTATCTTCTCAGTTTAATCAACGAAATTCTAATCACAGTTTCTCTGCTTGGTGTGTATCCTGTAACTAATGCTTCTATTAGATAGTAATAATGACACAGATAGTGACCATAGCACAGTATTAAAGTATCAGAAATTTTCTAGAAACAAAATAAAAATTTGAAGGTGCAGTAAAAAAATGCTTTCATTTCCAGCAGCTGAAATAATGGAGTTAGAGTTCATTAAAAAATAAATATTTGCATTTCTCTAATGATTAGAGATGCTTTTTAACAGGATTGTTTGGTTTTTCTTTGGTGAATTGCTTGAGTTGCTTAGAGATTCTAGTTATTAGCCCTTTGTGAGATAAATAGAACGCAAACATTTTTTCTTTTCTGTAGATTGTCTATTTACTTCATTGATTGTTTCCTTGACTGTCCAGAAACTTTTTAATTTGATCGGATCTCATTTGTTTTTGTTGTTTTGTTTTGTTGTTGCCGTTGGCTTCTTCTTCCTAAGTTCCTTCCCTAGGCCAATTTATATAAGAGGGTTCCAACACTTTCTTCTAGAGTTCTTATGGTTTCATGCCTTAGGCTTAAATACTTTA
The DNA here is from genome assembly GCF_000181295.1 of Otolemur garnettii. Lineage (NCBI taxonomy): Eukaryota > Metazoa > Chordata > Mammalia > Primates > Galagidae > Otolemur > Otolemur garnettii. Next base: position 4,369,812 of record NW_003852428.1, on the reverse strand, counting down.
TCCATCCTGATTTAATCTTTGTAAGTAGTGAAGAGTGTGGGGCCTGACTCAGTCTTTTACATGTGGCTATCCAGTTTTCCAGCAGTGCACAGGCTCTGCGTGAAGCACACACTTGTAACAGTGATTTAAAATGTACAAATGCAAATTATGTAACCAGAATTAATTATGCCCTATAATACTCTGAAAAAACATATTACGTATAACATTAAAATAATAAGTGCTGTAGATAAAAAATAAAGCCATGGAAGAAAAAAAGATTTCAACTTCATATTTTTTGGACTTTGCATCTGATATGCGAGCAGGTTCCATCTTTCTAGTCTCAACCTTTCAACTCCTTTTTGCAGATCTGTCCCTATAATACCCAAACGCCAGCAGTTATTTGCTACAAAATGGAGGAGAAGGCTCAGCGCCTGTGGCTCAAGCAGCTAAGGTGTCAACCTCATAGACCTGAGCTAGAGGCTTGGAATCCAGCCCTGTCTGCCAAACAACAATAATGGCTGCAACCAAAAAATAGCTGGGTGTTGTGGCAGGCGCCTATAGTCCCAGCTACTTGGGAGGCAGAGGCAAGAGAATTGCTTGAGCCCAGGAGTTGGAGGTTGCTGTGAGCTGTGATGCCATAGCACTCTACCCAGGTGACAGCTTGAGGCTCTGTCTCAAAAAAAAAAAAGAGAAGGAATCTATTGATTCTCTAACATTTGTTCAATTTTCCTACCCTTTTTTATGTGGTGTCTTCTATTATTTTGAAGTTTGAGTTTCATGGTAACTATAGGATTTCATGAAATTAATTTTATTCCATAAAACTTCATTTAATATTTTATCAACTCTCATTGTACTTACTTGTTTTTTTGCTCTTACTTGAAAAATGTTGATTCTGATTAAATTCAGATCACTTGTTAACACCCATTCAGCTGAAAGTGGCTGAAGAACACACACACACACACACACACACACACACACACATTCTGTATGGCTTGTATTTCACACACACATTCTGTAGGGCTTGTACTTACATACCAAATTTCTAGTCAATGCGTTTGAAGATATGTCACATGTATCTACATGTATCTACCTATATGCAAGCAAAAATGTTAATGATAAAAAATGTAAAATATGTTTAAATGAATATTGAAGATTTCATTATGATCTCAATTTTGTATGTCTCCTTTAAAACTTACTTTATTTATCCATAATGTGTCTGTTCACTGTATATTTTCTAGATTGTTGGTTTCCCAAAAGAACTTTTGTCTTTGTTCACAGTGATTACAATTTCATGTTAATTAATGAAGGTGAGACATATCCATTTCTTCAAAGATACAATTTTATTAAATTATTGTCTATAATGTGTTTGGAAACCAACATTCAAGTTGTAGATATTAAATGATGAGAAGTGATATTTTATAATATATTATAATACCTTTGTACTGTACCTCTGAAATTTAAATTAAATTTTTAAAACAATTTCTGATACTATCATTCAACCTTTTTGTTACTAAGAAGTCTTTTTTTTTAATTTTGAGGTTAAAAAGTATGAAATGATTCTATTATACACAATTATAACATTTATTTACATTTTGAGGAAAGTGTTTAATATAATTTTTATACTGTTATCTTTTTGAAGTTAACTTGCAATGAAAGTTTTAATCCAGAAGGAAGGAATACTCCTGTCATTTGTAACTATGACATTATTCAAGGGAAAGCATAAGACTAATGTTTAATCATCTTATTAGGGAAGAGATGGTACATCAGAACAGAATGCTAAATATGTAATTTTGATAGCTTAAGTAGGATTTATATCTAGCTAAAGAAATATTGTGTTTGCACATTTGGAAGATTATTTTACTTAATTTTTTGACTCAAACTTTTTAAGCTAAATTATTGAATTCCCAGCAATAATGAAGAATGAAGATGAAACCATGAATGGACCATACATTTAATTACTAACGTATGTCTACATAAAGTCAGCTTTAGGCCTGCACACCTTTGTTTTAGGTACATGAGAGGTAATAAATTCCATAGGGATGTCTCGCTCAACCGCTGTTCTGTAGAGTTTTTTTAAAGATGATATATAGTTTAATTACCCCCCAAATTATCAAGGCCTTTACACATAAGTAGAGAAATTATCTTGATTAGACTACCAGCTGAAGTTACAAAAAGAGAACCTGGTCAGATACTAGAATGACAGACTCAAGAAATATAGATTAATAGCAAAACAAGATGGGAGAATGATGATAAGTATTTCTGAGAAAAATAAAGCAAATTGTGAAGTTTTTACTGTGTATGATGCATATAAAAGTTGGAGTTGACTGGTCTGTGATATCAGAAAGGACAGTGTATGTTTCCTTCTTTACCAATCATCCAGATCTCTTTAGCTATTCCCATTATAATTTCTACTATTTGCTTGTCAGTTAACATAAAGAGGCAGTAGAGTATAGACCTTGATACCAGAGTACTAGAATAGTTTTCTAGGTTTTCTTTCCTTAAGTTCCTTAAGTAGCTCTTCATACCTCAGTTTGTCCCTTTATAAAATAATGCTAATAAAACAGCTAATTTATAGAATTTTATGTTAATGTTGTACTTGAACACAGCATAATTATTTTAAGTAAAAGATAAATTTTTAAAAATGTTATTTGTCTACTTAAGGAATTGTTCAATAATAAATAACTCTTAATTTTTACTTATATGACTGTCTACTACAAATATCAGGAGACCTGGGTAAGACTGTGAGGAAGTAAGCACCAGGTATGGTTAAATGGTAAAAACTAGGAATTTTTAATGAGAGAAAATAGTATATTTTTCATAATATTTTTATAAGTAAATATTTCTGGATGTAAATTCAGCAAAATATTAAAATGACTTTACTTTTTACTTACAGAAATTTGTCCTAATAAATTAAATGTAAGCATACACAAGGTAAAAATATTTATCTAAGTGCTATTTCTATATTTAAAAGGCCTAAATGTCAAAAACAGAGTCTAATAAACTAATTATAGAATATCCGTGCCACCTAATAATAATACTAATATTAGCTTTCCCAGCTAATATCAGTGCCCAGCTGTGCATTACGTATTAAGACAATGGACTTTCTTTTTTTTCAATATACATACCAGTTTGACACATCTGACACCCATTCCCAGCTTTCTATTACCTTTCTGCCATTACTCTAGCCAGTGGTTCTCAGCCTGTGTGTCACAACTGATAGGAAATGTATTTTTAACAATTTGTCCCACGTCCTGCAGCGTTTTAAAAAAGTCCCAATTTTTGGAAAGAATGCACAATAAGCTTGGGAACAGCAGGAGAACAAGAAGGGAATATACGGTTTCAGCTGCCATGTGGCTATTTCACCAGGATTTGAGTTTTATATTATTTTGTTAATTTTATAATGTTAAACTTTAATAATAACAAATAATCGTTGAGAACTGATTATCAAGAATTGTTTATCAAAGTTCACATTGTTGATCAGTTGTTAGAATTCGAACACCATTGTTTGGACTTACTGAACAATGGCATTTTTTGGCATTGGGAACCATGAAAACATTTTGTAACTGTCTCTCAGATGATACACATCGTACTGTGTGCTCGTGCTAGTTAAACAAGTGATGTCAACAAATCAGCTGCTATTCAGATAATTTAGGTAAGTAATTTATTTATTTATTTCATGAATTTAGCAGACAGTACTCATATTATTTATATTTTATAGTGGTGGCAAAAATTCTAGCACCAGCCTTGAAAGTGACACTTACGACTTACAAGGTATCATTATTAAAAAATATATTGATAAGGAAAAGGTTAAATCTTGGGCATCAGCAAAAATCACTATAGAGAACAAATGGTTAGAAATATTTCATCATTTTGAAACCAACCATGTTCCATGCAATAATGCACTAAACATTGTGGGATACGTGCTGTCCTTAGCAGGAACTAATGCTGTGACTGGACATGTTTTTTCTACGTTAAATAAAGTGTGGACATCAGAAAAGTCACAATTAAGTGTTGAAACTTTGAAAGCCATTTTATGTGTGAGATATAATTTAACAAATTCTTGTGAAAAATTTCATGACTGTTTAAACAACGATAGCAATCTACTGAAAAAAATTCACTCAAATGAGAAATATGCCAAAGAATAAAATAATACTATACGTAATTTTAATGTATTATACTTATAAATTGTACTTATGTTGAAATTAAAAAATATATTACAATACTATTTTTGCTTTCTATGAAAATTTTTGTTGCTCCATATAGACCAAATTTTTAATTAAGAACCCCCTACCCCCGCTCAATGATGTCCCGCTTTACCAATGTTAAAATCTGGTCATCTTACCTAAGGTGCCAATACTGTGTTACATTTACATTACCTTTCATAATCGGAACATAACAATTTATATTTGATGTATGCAATATTACTTACATATGTTTGATTATTAATTGAAGTATGTCTACATCAAAAAAAGACAAGAATAAACAAAGGCAGTGGTTACCTATAGAGTGTGTGGGAATAGAGTAGGAGAGACCATTTCCCATGTGTACATTGTGACTTGATGTTTAAATGTATAAAAGAATTACCTGCTCAAAAAAATTCACACAATTATTATTACATTGGGATGTTTAAATCCCAAACGTGAGCCTCTTTTTTTGTACCAAAGGATGAAACTAAATATTAGTTTACTAAATCAGTCTATAGCTTTGGGGAATCATATTTTCTACTTTTCATTCTCTGATATTTTAAAAGATCAAGGCCTCTTTCTTCTTCACTTTGTCACAAAGCAGAGATTAGACTTTAATATGATTCCAGGACTAAATAAAGATCAAAAAAGAGCATAATTTCTATGCAAAAATATATGAAAAGAGAAAAATGGCTAATGTTGACTTAATTTCAACTCTATTTTCATTTCAGAGTGGGTGCATGCTTTCTTAGGGCTCAGTGAAACCTCTTGAAGGGTGGGCTAAAGACAAACAGAGTACGTTAAGCTAATTCTCTAGGCTTTATGGGAAGATGGATGAAATTTGATCTAAGTATAATGTATTGTGCTACTAAGGATAGGAGCACTGGGAAGAATCTGAATTGTGCCAGGCTACAGATACAAGCAAGAATAAGAGCAGGTAACACTTATTGGCAAGAATTCTGAGATGAAATAAGCCAGTCTTCTATGCTTAATGAGACACAACTACTAAGTTGTGACCAATCTATAAATATCCAATTTTACACACCCAAACATCACATAATAAATATTTAATTTAGGAAGCAAATTTATGGGTACTGTTGTGAGCTCCTGTTCCCCCCATTCCCCCTGCTTTCTCCCATTCCCCCCACCCTATGTGCAAGCTCCCGTTCGCCCGCCCTATGGGCAACCTCCTCCCCCTCCTGTTTTCCTGCTTCTCTGCCCTAATGGCCTTCCTAGCCCCTTCCCATGCTCTCCAGAATTCAAAGAGGCATGGAAAGTCCCAACTTTCACAAAACCCCCAAGTTCTCAAGTAGATGAACAATGGTGAAAAACTCACTGAGGCTTAATTAATTACTGCTGTATAACCATAACCATTGTGATTTAAGATGTATCCATTGATCAATTATTGTTATATAATCATAACCATTGTGCTCTGAGATGTATCCATTGACAACAAAGCTGTAACCCTGCCATTGGCAATGTTCCTCATTCCCCCCTGCTTGCTTAAGCTAAGCAGAGAAAAAAAGGTATAAAAGACAAAAAACCCTCCACTTCAGGGCCACTTGTCTCAGAACAGTGCCTCCCCCTCCCACGCAGGTGCAAATAAATCACCAATTAATAGCATCTGAGTGGGTCCCAGTTTACTTTTTCATAACCCCAAGGTTATTTCAGATACTGTACACTTTGTTTCATGGAAGAACAAAGGTGTCAATCTGTGACAAAATTGTTTACCATTAGTAATCTCTAAACACTTTTTTCCGTAAGTAGCAAAATTTGTTTTTGTTTTATCTAGAACTTTTAACAGTGAAAATAAGGATGCTTTATTCTTTCACTCACAGTAAAGAAATAACTGAATTTTATTTAAAAAATGCTTAGTCTCCCATGATGTGTGTATGTATATATATATATATGTGTGTGGGTGTATATATATGTGTGTGTGTACACATGTATATACATATATATATTTTTTTTTTAATTCAAGAAAGGTATGTATTAACAGAGAATAGATTGGCTTTTCAGGATCTCTTTCTTCTTCATAATATATTTCTAATTTTATTCCTATCATATATAACTTTTTTAATGATTGGTATATCTTGATCTCAAAAGTCGCAATAACAATATATTCCCTCCCCACTCCAGGAGTATCTCTAAGGGTACCGTGTAGAATGTGGCAGGTATATGAAGACAATATTGAGAGCTAGTAATCAACACAGACGTATATGGTAAATTTTCATGACCACAACAAATTGATCTTATGTGTTTCCTCAGTCAGTATCACCTTCTCTAATGATACAACCTTATTATAGTTTTCAGTGTGCTACATAAAATAGTATCTTATAATGTTTTACTTCTTCCAAGGCTATAAAATCCTGTCACCAAGAAAGTTTATTAAAGTAGCCATCATGCCAGCTACAAAATATATGCTCATTCATCTGTCATAAAGCATATCTATAGAGCACGGATCCTTGCACAGTTTTTTCTAAATCATTTTAAAAGTGAAACAAAGAAATAAGCACAGAAAATTCCAAGGCTAGGAGTTTGTTTATCTCCCTTTTTCTTTTCTCTGCAAATCTCAAACATTTCAGATTGGTATATGTTTCAGTCAAAATACTAAAAGGTGAATTAGAGTGTCAAATAGAAAAAAAGTCTTCATAATTCTATTTTGCAAATATTCTGTTATAAGTGAGTTGGGTTGTGCCTGTCTTACATTATTTTTCTTAAAAAAAATAGCATCAAAAATCATTAAATATAGAGTCTCCCAAAGATTTCCCCAGTTGTCATACATTAGGAAAATGGAAAATTATAGCTAAATGTACTTTCATTTCCAAATATTCCTTACAATATTTTACAAAAAGGTGGTCAATGTCTAAACTAAATTTGTCAATATTTTATAAAATTGTATAATTAATTTTTGAATAAAGGTAACTTTAGCTACAATTTCCCATTTTCCTTATGTATGTGACTTTATGGGTGACATTTGGGACACCTTATATAATGTTCCACTGCAATTATTTTTTTCCTCTATGAATTCTAAATCATTATCTGAAGAATATTAATCAAAATTTTTGTATCAAAGGTAGAGAGAGATGACAAAGTTGAAAGCAAAATTTTGAGAAAATTATGCCACATATGTTAGAGTGTTGTTGCTTATTTGTTCTACATAATTAATGGTAGAAAGGTATATTGCACAAGTAAAGCAGGTGATTGAGCCAGACTGTAAAGTCCACAAAATTCCAATTTAGTAATCATGAGTCAGATACTCCATGCCTCAGATTTGTGATTTCCAAAATGGCACTGTGATACTGTGCCATATCAGAGGGAACCAGGTCGGAAGCTGGTTAAGCACATATAACACATATAACATTTATAAAGAGTTTAAAGGAAAAATATTTAATTTAAAATTTGATGTAAAGTATTATTTTTGCATCACATAGTTTCCTGGCCAGCATGGAGATATTTTACTGCCTGGAGACAAGCCCTCAAGCATGAGGGCTTAATGAGTTAAGATGGGTCCTTCACTAGCAAGCAGATGTTATACATTGGACATTCCTGATGCAGCAGGGTGGGAGTTGAGCCTGGGGAGAAAAACCACATACTGATCATTAAACAGTAGCTCCAGTACGTGGGCCCCCCATACCTGTTGTATAATGCCTCAATAAAAGGCCACAACAGAGGTACTTGGGGCTGTCCCTGCACCTGTGGGAAGCCCACCTCTTGCAGGCGTTTGTACCTTCAATTCGTGGTCCCAGCTGTTTTTATTCACACGGTGACAGGATGCCCACAGTGGGCACTGACAAACAGTAATGTAACTACACGACTTTATTATCTTTCATTCTTCTTGAAAATTTTTATTTTGTTTTGACTGACCATGTTTTATGTTTGCAGCTGCATTGGGCCAGTAGACAATGTCACTTCAAAAAACATGAATCCATAGCTTGTGCTATGAATTTGGCTTGTGCATTCCTAAGGGAGCACTGACATGAATTATAACAACTTTCCATGTAGTTAAAACAGGGTTAGATGTGGCTACATTAGTGAGTGGAAGGGCAGTTATATTATTCTTTACTTTTCAAATCCTATAATGTCTTCAAGGGAGGAAGCAAAAGAGAAACCATGCCAATGTTGTTACCATTTGCTGAGTAAGTAACACTGCCAAAGCAGATTATTCTGCCAGGGTAAGTTAAATGAGGTAATAAATGGAAACTGATGGAGCTTGTGGCAAATGGGAAGAAGACACATAAGACTGTCGCAGAGAAATAGAGTGGTATTAGTCTTAGTCCATTTATGCTACTATAATAAAATATGCCATAAACTTGGTAGTTCATACACAATGGAAATTTATTTCTCAGTTATGGAAGCTGGGAAGTCAATGCACTGGTAGATTCAGTGGTGACTGGGGCCCAATTTCTGGTTCATAAATTCATTGTGTCCCCACATGGTGGAAGTGGCAAGCCTGCTCTCTGGGGATTCTGTTATAATAATAGCACTAATCTCATTCATGAAAGCTCTGGCATCACAATATAATAGTCTCCAAAAACCCCATCTCTTAATATCATCACATTTGTAATCATACTTCAGCATATGTATTTTGGGCAGCCACAAACATTCAGTCTAAACAATATTTCTCTGGTTTTGACAATGACTAATGTGGAAAGAACCCACCTAAACTACTCCTTTTTCAGAAAAGGAAAATTGGCATATTTTTCTACCTAAAGATTTCACCTGAATAATCTGGATTCGAGATGTGATGGAGACCACTTCCTAACTGCTCGTTGACTGGTTGTAGTTACCATTTGCCTTATAATATTGGGATTATATTTGTTGTGGTGGGTTTTTTTTAGGTGTCTTAACAGAAATATTACCCTTGAGTCACATATGGCAAAGGCTGCTGAAGAGCTGAGTGTATGCACACTGCATCATTATGAATTAAGTGACACATTGCTAAGACAGATGTCTGGATATGATAAGATGCAGATTTTTGCCACCTGCCTAGTTTGTCACAGCTTCAATCTTTCAACCATATCAACCTGAATGTGAATGAAATGCCTTTAAGAAAAGAAATGATGGGATCTGAATACGCTTGAAGAAAATGGGCATAGGGATGGCCCAGAGATTGGCCCAAATCACTGGTAATTATACTCTGATACTTCCTATGGGCCACTTGTGGGTGTCCTATGAAATAAGCAGATAGAACTATCTTTATAAAAGAATAGGATCTATTAGAAATTTTTTGAAGAATC
>NW_003852428.1:4358202-4359403 GCF_000181295.1 Otolemur garnettii | reverse complement strand
TTTACACTTATGTGCAGGCTTCCTGGGTCCCAACTTAATGCCTAATATATTTACTGCACCTCTACTTTTTTTGTTATGCCCTTTTTTCAGTGATCTATTACTACGGAAATGTAGACACACATACACACACACACACACACACACAAATTACTTATCCCATGAATCTGTTCCTCAGTGATTCAGGCGGGGCCTTCACTGCTGGTATTTTAGGTCTTATCTAACCTAACTCAGATGTCTGAAGGTCAACTGGTTGTCAGCCAAGACAACTGGGTTAACTGTACTAGATTCCACTTGTGTCTGCTTCTCTAGTAAGTACAAGAATGTGTACTTGTCACTACTCAAAAATTTATTCCTTACAGTCATGATAAAAGGTGATACTTCAGGACCCTCCGTAAGTAGGTCAATCCAATATAACATGTCTATATTCCTAAGCCTCTGCTACCTTCCTTTATTAATGAACAAGTAGAATTTCAACTTCACTTTGTGTATAGGTCAAATTTGAGTCTGTTTTAGCCAACCAACCAACCAAAAACCTATTAAGTCCTTTGTAACACCTCATGCTAAAATATTGATTCCAAAATCTCTGCTTAGTGAGCTCACATCAATAAATTCAGCATGATTGAAGTTTAAATATGTTATATATCTTCCATCATGATCTCAAATGTTGAAGACAAATTGCAATAGCTACTTCCAATGTTTCTTCATAAAGTAGAAAAATCCTGAAGTTTTGTTGGTGTTAAGCACAATTTTTTTTTCATGAGTTATTTTTTGCACCTCACCTTTAAGGGCTTTTGAGTCTTATCATAGATCTAGAAGTGAAGAAGTATAATACAGGTAGGTAGGTCCAGAGAAGAATCAGTATAGCCTCAGAAAGCAAAAGTTTCAGGAAAGGCCAGTACATTTTCTTATGCTATGAGCAAAAGTTTCGGCAAAGAAGCTTTACAAGAATTTAAGGGTTTGATGACCTATTATCACTGAAATCTGTGCATATTTCTCCATTCCAGTTTTCAGAACCCCAGAAGGCCATGTGGGCACACAATAATAAAGTGGCCATCTGAAAACTAAGAGGAGGAATTTCAACTGAAACTAACCGTTCTGGCACTTTGATCATGGAGCTTCCAGAACTGTGAGACGATGAACTTCTGTTTTACATTCATCTAGTCTGTGATATTTTATTAAGGCAGCCAGAAAAGCCTAAATA
>NW_003852428.1:4351798-4357894 GCF_000181295.1 Otolemur garnettii | reverse complement strand
ATTGACATAATTTGGCTTGTATGATTATAGAAGATATCTAGCAAAGTCCAAAATCCAAAGAGCAGGCTGTCGGGAGGGACGGCTGGAGTTCTTTAACAAAGGCTGGTAAGCTCTTATCTAGAGGCAGAATTTCTTCTTCTTCAGGAAATTCTTAGTTCTACTCCTAAGGTTTCCACTCCATATAATCAGTCCACTCAAACTATCTAGTATAATGAAAAATATCTTATTTAAAGCCAACTCATTGATTTGAGTCACATTTACAAAATACTTTCATAGAAATACCTGGAATAGTATTTGAACATGTAGCGGGAGACTGTAGCTTACACAAGGTGACATCAAAACACCATCACGTGTGCTATTGCTAAAAGAAAAAAGCAATATTTTAAAAGTATTCCATATTCAAAAATACATCAATAATTATATTTAATGTACTAAGAGTTCCATGGAATTTTTTAAATCAAAACATATATAATACTTTTTAGAGAACAATTTTTATTTTGTTTTCTTTCTTATAAATCCATCTTGCATTTTAGGGAACTTAACTAGGCATGCATGTAAATATTTCAATCCATGATCACCTGATAGCTTTAAGATAGTTCACATGGGTAAAATTATAAGTCTTTCAGTTTTAGTAGAGGGAATATTAAACATTTGGTTATGTAAAACTGTTCATCAAGAACTTTACAGGCCCTTGATGAAATGAATCACTGTATATCTCACTAAGCCTATTTCGCCCTTACCACTTTCTTGATCTCCACCCGTCTGTCCAAAAAATAGTTGGTTACTGCAGCATATTGTAGGAGAGCGCCTATAACTCCCTGACATTCCCCACTTCCCTTAATGCTCTGTCTACTAGAGCTTTCTTATTTGGAGTGCACCTGCACCCTGCTTTCCTGGCACTTGCTCTATCCTGTCTTACACAATCATTTTGCTTCCATATTATTTGTACTCAATGAGAGAAGATACTGTGGTTCATTCACAGTTGTCTCAGTTTTTCATAATTATGTTTCATTTGTGAACTATAACCCCATATCATTTTTTAAATAAGAATGATTCTATTAGTGATCTTATTAATAAGATGATTTAGGGAGAAATAATTACCCTCTCCCGTCATTACTTTCCAGATCTATGTAGTGTTCATGTAATAATACTGGTAAGAGGCAAACCTGAGCAGGCATAACAAAACTCTAAACAAACAGACGGCAAAAGAGACAGAGGACTTCATTTGAACAAAATCTTAGTGTCAAATGATAACTACTATCTCCTCTTTTATTTTATTTTGATTTTCCAATACTGAATTTAACAAATGTCTGTTTGTGTATTCTACCCAAGCTGTTACTGCAGTATTCACTTTTATGGTCAATACAACCAAAAGCCTCTGCTGTATGCTAGAAATATAACAATAGTTATGGTTGCTTCAAATGCACAGGAAACAGTGCAGTGAGTAATGTGCTTACAAGTACTTCCTTTGAAGATGTTTCACAAATACACAATTGTAGGTTATCTAGGTTGTATTACTCTTCCTCAAATAATATGAAAGTTGATATGCTGTAGTAACCAAATATTTTTTTTTATCTCTGGGACTGCTTGTTGTAAAAATTAGGCTTTGCATAGACATAAAGCAGACAGAAATGTATCCATCCCTTCCCAGATTCCCTGCTTTTATTTCTGTATTAAATACTCTCTTCACCAGCACTTAGGATTTTTATTCATTAACTATATGTAACTAACTGGCTGAATTACCCTGTGTTTAGTACACTAATCCATTAAATGATGGGAACTATCATTTTCTATCTTGCTTCTTTCCTTTCTTCCTTTTTTCTACCTTATCTCCCTTTCTTCTTCCTGTTGTGTCCTCACTTCCTTTTCCCCCCTATTATCTTTCTTTCATTCCTTCCTTTTCATTTTCTCCCTCCCACTGTCCCTCCCTCCTTTTTTCCTTACTTTCTTCTTCCATCAGCACCTATAAAGAGAGATGGGAGAGGCAAACTTATAAAATTCTCTGGTGTTCTCTAAGTATAAGATCATATCATCAGTAGAGTGAATGTTCGACTTCTCTGTCTCCATTTGGATGCCCTTTATATCCTTGTCTTGCCTGATTGCATTGGCTAGAACTTCCACCATTATAATCAATTATAGTGGTGATAGAGGACATTCTTGTCTGGTTTCAGTTCTAAGTGGAAAAGCATTCAGTTTTACTCCATTCAGTATGATATTAGCTGTAGGTTTATTGTAGATGGCATCTATCACTTTAAGAAATGTGTAACCTATGACTATATTATTAAGTGTTCTTGCTAGTAAATGATGCTGAATTTTGTTAAATTTTGTTCTGCATCCATTGAGAGGATCACATGGTCTTTGTTTTTACTTTTATTGATAGGGCTTATTACATCTATGGATTTTCCCATGCTTAAACAGCTTTGCATTCTTGTATGAACTCTACTTGATCATGATATATAATTTTTAATGCATACTTGTTATCTATTGGCTAAGATTTTATGGATTATTTTTGCATCAACATTCATTAATGAAATTGGTCTATAGTTCTCCTTTTTGTTGGGCCCTTTCCTGATTTGAGTGTCAGGGTGATGTTTGCTTCATAGAATATGTTGGAGGAAGGTTCCTTCTTTCTCAATGTTTCAGAGTAATTTCTGCAGTATAGGTATAAGTTCTTCTTTCAGGGTTTGATAGAATTCTGCTGTGAAATCATCTGGTCCAGGGCTATTTTTTGTTGGAAGTTTTTGTATTGTTTCTGTGATCTCAGTGCTTTATATTGGTCTGTTCATAAGATCTATTTCTTCCTGGTTAAGTCTAGGGAGATGAGGTGATTGCAGGTATTCAATTTCATTTATTTCGGATTTAATTTTGGTTATTTCTTTTTTTTTTTTGCTAAGTTTGGAATTGGATTGCACTTCCTTTTCTATTTCTTTGAGATGAGTCATTCATGTACTGTCTTTCTGTTTTTCTGATGTAAACATCTAATGTGATAAATATCTCTCTTAGGATTGCTTTTGCAGTATCCCATAGGTTTGGTAGCTTATGTCTTTGTTGTTGTTAAGTTCTAGAAGGTTAAAAATTTTCTCATTTATCTCTTCCTTGACCCTACTTTCATTCAGTAAAAGCTTGCTTAATTTCCAAGCCTTTGTGTAGGGATGAAAATTTTTGTCATACTTGACTTCTACCTTTATTTATCAATTTCAATTATTTTACTATGTTGAGGTTTGACTGTATCCTAGGATATGATCTATTTTGGAGTATGTTCCATAGGCTGATGAGAAGAGTGTATATTTCTTAGCTTTGGGATGATGTGTTCTGTATATGTGTATTAAGCCCCTTTGCTGTAAGGGGGCATTTAAGACCCTTGTATCCTAACTTAGTTTCTGTTTTGCAGGCATCCTCAAACTACGGCCCGCAGGCCACATATGGCCCACGTAGGACATTTATCCAGCCCACCGGGTGTTTTTGCCGCTGTTGCCTGTCCTGCTTAGCAGCTGACTCATCCCAGGGCCCACAGTCCAGCCCTCCATTGGTCTGAAAGACAGTGACCTGGCCCCCTGTTTAAAAAGTTTGAGGACCCCTGGTTTAGAGGATTTGTTCATTTCTCTCAGTGGGCAGTTAATGTCCCCAGCTATTATAGTGTTGTAGGGTATCAGGCTAATTAAGGTCTGCTTCATAAATCTGGGAGCATGTAAGTTGGGTGCATAAATATATAGAATAGAAATGTCCCCTTCTTGTATTGTTCTTTTAACCAGTATGAAGTGATCGTATTTGTTTTTCTTAACTGTGGTTCCTTTAAATCCACTTTTACCTGAAAATAAGACCAAGATCCTTCTTTCTTCTGATTTTCATTTGCCTGAAATAATGTTTTCCATTCCTTCACCTTGAGTCATATTTTGTATTTTAACATGAGGTTCATTTCCTGGAGATAGAAAACAAATGGTGTGTGCTTTTTTATCCAATTGGCCAGCCTGTGCCTATTCAGTGGGGAATGTAAGCCACTAACACTTATTGGAAGAATAGATATATATGGTAGAGTTCTATACTCTTATTTTGGGAAAGTCCATTGCTAGTTTTATCCTTTTCACCATCAGGGAAGCTTGATTTTGTGTTAGACTAGGTATTTACTTTGATGTGGTCCATTAAGATTTTCAGTGTGTCGTCTCGTGGCAAATTTCTTCAGTGTTTGCACATCAATAAAAGATTTGAAAACAATATGCTCTGTGCTGGCTTTTCATGCTGTCAGAATTTTTCTGTTGGCTCCTCCTCGTGTATTTTCTTATATTCACTTCCTTACTCTGCTTTTTCCTCTGTCTACCTTCTTTGCATCTACCTTAGATGTAATTTTATATTACTTTGGCTCTCAGATTAGATGTTGAGATAAACTTTCAGTATAAAGCCAAAGAGAAGAGAAGGGTTGAGAGCAAGAAGAGATAAAGGAAAGAAAAAGATAAGGAATGAAAAGGAAAAAAGTAAAGAGGTGTAAAGGAAAGAAATAAGGAGAAGGGGAGATTACAACAGAAAGATAGAAAGAGAATGGCAGGAGAAATGGTGGTGTGCTGTATAATGTAGGGGCCAGAAGAGAAGATCCATTTGTAAAGAAGATCCAGTCCTTTTTCAGAGAAGATCCAGTCCTGTCTTCTTGACTTATCTGCACTTTATCAGGATCTGGCCACTTTATTACCAGTCTCTGTTAGATTGGGGTCCTGAAGCTCAAATTAGTTTTCTTAGGAGGTACATCAAATAGTGCCCCCTGTCAAAAAAGTGGCTTTTCTAAGGTGGGTGGTACCATTCAGCTCACCCCAGAGATGGTTGCCTGAGTCCACCATGCATGCCAGAGCCAGCCATGCACTAGGACCCCATGAACTTCTGCAGGCCTTCCTACAATAGTGGCACCCTGCTTATAGCCAGGCTGTTGGAAATTCCACCCCACTTAATACTCAATTCTGGACTCAGATAAAGGTCAAATTCCCTGGCTTCCTCAATCCCCTCCAACATAACTCCAGTGAGCAGCTCAATCCAAAATCAAAACATCATAGGCCAACCCCTTTTTGTTCCCAGTCCTCAGAGGGAGGGACCAGCTGGCCAACCTCTGCCCATACCTAGGAACTTGCCTTTTGTGCTGGTCTTTCTCAGGTCCAGACCTCCTTGTTGGCTCCTGGAGTCTGCTACTGCTTTGCTGCGCCTCCAGAATGATGTTTCTAGGTAGCTTCCCCCAGCCAGAGGTGGCTGGAGTCCTCTCTCCCCTGTCTCACCACAAGTGGCTGGTAAGAAGATGTCTCTAGTCTGCCATCTTACCCCACTCCACATTCTCAACATTTTAATCAAAGTAATTCTACCATTCCTTATCTCACCAAATGTTAAAACGTTCCACATCAGTGGACCTGTAATTGTAAAAATAAATAGAATTGCAAATTGGCAAGTAAACTCATCAACTGTGCAGATAAAAATTTAAGAAGTTATTAATAATTGGTTTATTACTCTTATTATTGACAATATCATACATTACTTCTCAGTGACATGTAATTTGCCCTGTAATATTGTTTTAACCACTAAGGTGCTCAGTAGATATCTTCAGCACTTTAGCATGCAGAAATGTCCTAATAGAGGACAGAACTTTAACACATCAGAGACTGATGAATTGCAGCTGCTTTTATTTCTGGGAATTACCCTCAGATGAAATTAGCACCCTTTTCACAATTTTGTCCCCATTAGCAAGAAGTTTCCATCCATGACTGCTTGTGTGGGGAGTGGAAAAATCCTGAAGTATCCTATAGAAATGGCCAAGATTCCTTTCATAGTCGTAGCAGTTAACTTCTTTCTTTGCTCAATCCTAGTTTCTCACCATTGACTTGAGTTGTTCTATTAAACTGCTTCCATAAAAATCACCACTACTGAATTAATTTCCTAAGGGGGCTGACCAAATGCAGGCATTATCCTGGGAAAGAGAGTCTAAAGAGGATTATTTGCACTGATAACCAGCCAGCTGTTATTTGAGGATATTTTATGTATAAATTATGGTAAGAATAGCTTGTGAACATTTTTCAGGACAGATGTATTGATCCCTTGTCTTTTTAATTATTTATGCTATTTGAATTT
>NW_003852428.1:4350058-4351778 GCF_000181295.1 Otolemur garnettii | reverse complement strand
CTAGGACCCCATGAACTTCTGCAGGCCTTCCTACAATAGTGGCACCCTGCTTATAGCCAGGCTGTTGGAAATTCCACCCCACTTAATACTCAATTATGGCCTCAGATAAAGGTCAAATCCCTGGCTTCCTCAATCCCCTCCAACATAACTCCAGTGAGCAGCTCAATCCAAAATCAAAACATCACAGGCCAACCCCTTTTTGTTCCCAGTCCTCAGAGGGAGGGGCCAGCTGGCCAACCTCTGCCCATACCTAAGAACTTGCCTTTTGTGCTGGTCTTTCTCAGGTCCAGACCTCCTTGTTGGCTCCTGGAGTCTCCTACTGCTTTGCTGCGCCTCCAGAATGATGTTTCTAGGTAGCTTTCCCCAGCTAGTGGTGACTGGAGTCCTCTCTCCCCTGTCTCACCACAAGTGGCTGGTAAGAAGATGTCTCTAGTCTGCCATCTTACCCCACTCCACATTCTCTGACACTGCCCGACTGGCGGGCGATGTCGGGGAGATCGGTGTATGAGAGGTAGAGGGAAAGGGAAAGGGAAAGGGTGGACACAATCACACAACCACTCATACAGTATAGGGAGAAGGCTGAGCTGAAGCTGTTTATTTGGGATCGCTACAATCTTATATAGGGTTAGTTGAGGGGGCGTGGTTACTTCATGAAGCTGAATCTATATAAGGCTAGGAATGTAGTCTTTGGCCTATGATAGGTTTAAAATGTGAGGGGAGGGCGGAGGGGTTATGCTGTTCTGACGGGAGGGGCCCTGCGCTGTGCTCTGCGTTTCCATCTAAGTCTTACACAATGTAGCTAGTTCTATCCGGTTTTCTTACCAGTACTGGTCTCTTTATCCGGCCTTTTCACGTGGGGGTTGAATTAGGCTAGCATTCCTCTTACGATGTAGTTTAGTATTTCTGTTAACCCTTACAATTCTCAACATTTTAATCAAAGTAATTCTACCATTCCTTATCTCACCAAATGTTAAAATGTTCCACATCAGTGGACCTGTAATTGTAAAAATAAATAGAATTGCAAATTGGCAAGTAAACCCATCAACTGTGCAGATAAAAATGTAATAAGTTATTAATAATTGGTTTATTACTCTTATTATTGACAATATCATACATTACTTCTCAGTGAGGTGTAATTTGCCCTGTAATATTGTTTTAACCACTAAGGTGCTCAGTAGATATCTTCAGCACTTTACCATGCAGAAATGTCCTGATAGAGGACAGAAGTTTAACACATCAGAGACTGATGAATTGCAGCTGCTTTTATTTCTGGGAATTACCCTCAGATGAAATTAGCAGCCTTTTCACAATTATGTCCCTATTAGCAAGAAGTTTCCATCCATGACTCCTTGTGTGGGGAGTGGAAAAATCCTGAAGTATCCTATAGAAATGGCCAAGATTCCTTTCATATTTCATAGCAGTTAACTTCTTTCTTTGCTCAATCCTAGTTTCTCACCATTGACTTGAGTTGTTCTATTAAACTGCTTCCATAAAAATCACCACTATTGACTTAATTTCCTAAGGGGGCTGACCAAATGCAATTGGTGTCAGGCATTATCCTGGGAAAGAGAGTCAAAAGAGGATTATTTGCACTGATAACCAGCCAGCTGTTATTTGAGGATATCTTATGTATAAATTATGGTAAGAATAGCTTGTGAACATTTTTCAGGACAGATGTATTGATCCCTTGTCTTTTTAATTATTTATGCTATTTGAATTT
>NW_003852428.1:4348934-4350038 GCF_000181295.1 Otolemur garnettii | reverse complement strand
TTATGTATAAATTATGGTAAGAATAGCTTGTGAACATTTTTCAGGACAGATGTATTGATCCCTTGTCTTTTTAATTATTTATGCTATTTGAATTTCAATAGTACATTATTTTGCTCATAAGAATTTTTATAAAGGAAAAAAATTTAAATGAAGCTGGTACAGGTTCCAGTTCTAGATTGAATAAAGTTTTATCATTTTGTTTAATGAGAATTGTAGCAAACAGAAATCAACCCATTATCTAAATAATAATATATAATATAGTGAGTCTTGCTGGAGTCCTTCCCTGGGGATAGGGTGGCAGTGACCAACTGAAGAAATATAAAATTAGTAATGATGAGAAAAAAAGAGACAAGACACACAGAGTAGAATTTTCAAATGGCCAAGATTCCTTTCATAGTGGGCTGTGGTCCCCCTGAGTATGGGGGACCACAGCCCACTTGTGGGGTTTCAGCAGTGGCCCTGGGTATCAGCTCCGCTCAGTTTTTATTAAAGGGTATTTGTTCATTAGCCTAAAGGGTAAGCTGAGGGAGGGAGCAAAGATGTCAGCAGTTTCTCTGAGTGAGCATATCCGTTCCTATTCTTTCTGTAATCATTAACTTTAAGAGTCTGAACAGTCTTGAGAAATCTGGAATTTGAGCCTTATGTGGGGCAGACTCCTTTCTGAGGTCACACACAGATTCCTGGGGAGGTGTTAAACTCTACTAGTTTACTGTACAGTAAAACACCACTGGCATCACCTCCTCTGAAGAATCGGTGGGAGAGAGGAATTTTTCTCTCATCACCACCATGGAGGATCTTCCTCTGCAATAAGGGATATAAGCTCCCCTATTCATATTTCAGGGCTCAACGGGTCACTTGATTTCTGTCCCAGCCGAGTACAAATCTTCACAATGGGCATTTGCTTTGTCTATTTACTGGGCAAGAAACAGCTTAGTTAATGTATCTTTCCAGACCTTGCCACAGAATCTTCTGTGGCCATTATTCCTTCAGATCATTTACACACTCAACAGGGGGTTTTGTAAATACTTCAAATTGTATATAAAACCAGCACATTTTACCCCATAAATGCATTAATGTACACAGCTATGATTTTAATAAAAAAAA
>NW_003852428.1:4339915-4348603 GCF_000181295.1 Otolemur garnettii | reverse complement strand
TCTCAGATTACAACAGTAAAACAAGTACACTATTATTACCAATTTTATGATGAAATAAAAACACACTACGTAACAAATTATTGTTTTTCTGACATTCAATGTTCAAGCTTTCTCTCCTCAGCTATTAGATTCAATGATCCACCTTTGACCACATAGATTCAGAAGTATTTAAATTTTCTTTTCTTTTTCTGTTTTGTTTCTTTTATTTGCCTGGTTTACTAGCAAATAAAATGCCTGGTTTACTTTGCTTTGGCTCTCTTTTTTACTTTTTCTCTTACCTATATAAGAATGATCACTTCCTCATATCAGAAAAGTATGCCAATTATTATACATTTTATTCCTTATAAATTGAACATTGGTGACAAACCTGCATTAAGAAAGACTATCCATGTTATTTTTCCAGCAGTATGTGCTCCCTTTGTGTTTCTGTGTCACATTTGGCAATTCTCCCAATATTTCAAACTCTTAATCATTATCATATATATATATGTATATATATATATATATAATTTTTTTTTTTTTTAAGTGACAGAGTCTCACATTGTCTCTCTTGGTAGAGTGCTGTGGTGTCACAGCTTACAGCAACCTCCAGCTTTTGGGCTTAGGTGATTCTCTTGCCTCAGCTGGGACTACAGGTGACCACCACAATGCCCAGATATTTTTTTGTTGTTGCAGTTTGGTTGGGGCCGGGTTGAATCCTGCCACCCTTGGTATATGGGGCCAGTGCCCTACCCACTGAGCAATAGGTGCCACCCCATTATTATAATTTTTATGGTCATATATAAACAGTAGTCTTTGTTTTTACTATTGTAATTGTTTTGTAGCATCATGAACCACACACCTACAAGATGGATAAATCGTTCTCTAAAGACATGATAGTAACAGTTGCATTGTAATTAGGTAAATTAATAACCTCACATGACCTCTAATTGCTCAAGTAGAAAGAAATACTAATTATGCTTAGGATGAAAGCCATGTTGACAGCCAAGAAGGGCCAAAACCTAGGCTTCTTGTGCCAAATAGTTAGCCAAGTTGAAATGCAAAGAAAAGTTCTTGAAGGAAATTAAAAGTGCTATATCAGTGAACATATGAATAATGAGAAAGAAAAACAGCCTTAATGTCTGGTTAATCAAACAAGCCCTAACATTCTCCTAATTTAAAGCCTAATATAAAGCAAGACCCTAACTCTCTTCAAATCTATGATGACTGAGGGAGAAGAGGAAGATAAAGAAAAGTTGGAAGCTAACAAAGATTGGTTCATAAACTTTAGAAAGGGGGGCCATTTATATCACATAAAAGTGAAATATGAAGCAGCAAATGCTCATGTAGAAGCTGCAGCAACTTACTCAGCAAATCCAGTTAAGACCATTTATGAAGGTGGTTACACTAAACGACAGCTTTGCAATGTAGACGAACTATTATCGTCTTTGGTTAGAAGATGCCATCTAGGACTTTCATGGTAGGAGAATGCCTTGCTACCAACCTTCAAAGGAAGGCTGACTCTTCTGCGAAGGAATAATTCAGCTGGTG
Source organism: Otolemur garnettii (assembly GCF_000181295.1). Lineage (NCBI taxonomy): Eukaryota > Metazoa > Chordata > Mammalia > Primates > Galagidae > Otolemur > Otolemur garnettii. The sequence continues at coordinate 4,347,073 of NW_003852428.1, read as the reverse complement.
ACTTGAAGTTGAAGCCAATGCTCATTTACCATTCCAAAAGTCTAGAGCTCTTAATAATCATGTTAAATCTACTCCATCTGTGCTCTCTAAATAGAAAAACAAAGCCTGAGTGATAGCACATCTGCTTACAGCATGGGCTACTAAATATTTTGAGCCCACAGTTGAGATCTAGTGATCAGAAAAAAAATTACTTTCAAAATATTACTGTTCATTGACAGTAAACTTGGTGGTTATTCAAGAGCTCTGGTGGAGATGTGCAAAACTAATTTTTTTTTGCAGTTTTTTTTTTTTTTTTTTTTTTGGCTGGGGCTGGGTTTGAATCTGCCACCTCCAGTATATGGGGCTGGCACTCTACTCCTTTGAGCCACAGGCACTGTCCAAGGCTAATATCTTTTTTTATGCCTGAAAACACAACATTCATTTTTCAGCCCAAGGAATAAGGAGAGATTTTGACTTTCAAGTCTTGTTATCAAAGAAATACATGTCATAGGCTACAGTTGCCATAGACAGTGATTCCTCTGATGGATCTGGGCAAGATAATTTTAAAAAATTCTGAAAATTATGTGCCATTTTATATGCCTTTGGCAACATTTATGATATATAAGAGGAGGTTAAAATATCAATTTTAGCAGGAATTTGGAAAAGTAGATTCCAAACCTCATGGATGACTGTAAGGGATTCAATACTTTAATGAAGACAATAACCCTAGACAGGACAGGTATACCAAGAGAACTAGAATTAGAAATGAAACCTGCAGATATGACAGAAGTTCTGTCATCCCAGGATAAAAGTTGAGGACTTGCTTCATATGGATAATCAAAGAAAAGGGTTTCTTACGAAGGAATCTACTCTCAATGACGGTGCTATGAACGCTGTCAAAATGATAACATTACATTAATTTATTTGATGAAACAGTGGCAGAGTATAAGAAATTGACTCCAATTTTAAAACAAGTTCTACTATGTGTAAAATGTTATCTAACAGCATCACATGGCGACAAAATAATCTCTCAAGAAAGAAAGAGTCAATGTGTCAAACTTCATTGCTATCTTATTTTAAGACTTTGCTACACCCACTCCAACTTTCAGCAACTGCCACACAAATTAGCAGCCATCAACATCAAAGCAAAACCCCCCACCAGCCAAAAAGATTACTAATTGCTGAAAGCTTAAGTGATTATTAGTATTTTTTGACAATACAAAATTTTTAATTAAAAGTCTGTACATTTTTTAGACATAATGTTATTGCATGTTTAATAGACAATGTTAAACTCTAAACATGTTTTATATAAACCAATAAACCAGAATATTTGTATGACTTGCTGTGTTGCAAGATTAACTTTATTGCAATGTCTTGAATTCCATCTATAATCTCTCTGAGGTATGCTTGTGCTTTGCATTTGTATATTTTATTCCTCCACATTTCTTAATCTATCCTTTCCATTATCCTCTTTTACTAAAAGGCAATTTTTTTTTTTTTTTGCAGTTTTTGCCCAGGGCTGGGTTTGAACCCACCACCTCCGGTATATGGAGCTGGCACCCTACTCCTTTGAGCCACAGGCACCACCCCTAAAATGCAATTCTTACATTTCTCTGAATACTTTTTAAAATGTATCCATAAGTATTTGTAATTTTGAATACATTTGAATTCTCGGAATGTTCATTCATAGGTAAGGATTATGTGTGTGTTGTCTTGAACTAATGAGATCATAATAAATATCCTCTTTTTTTTTTTTTTTTTGAGCAGTTTGAGCATTTCGTTTTGTTTTTGTTTTAGGGTTTTTGGGGGTTTTTTTTGCAGTTTTTGGCCGGGGCTGGATTTGAACCCACCACCTCCAGCACATGGGGCTGGTGCCCTACTCCTTTGAGCCACAGGCGTGGCCCCAGTTTGAGCGTTTCTTACTTTTTTCCTTTATGCTTTCTCTTCTCTCAATCTCTTCTCCTTATTGTCTGCACCATGATAAATAACTGATTTATATCCTTTCCTATGCCCATCTAATTATCCAGTGACTTACTTTTGTTCCTATTTGATTTACAAAATAGGTTGCATTGCCTTGAAAACATTTTAAAATTATAATGGTGAATACGTAATTAGGAGAAACAGTCGCATAATGACATTGGGACCTCTTGAAGGTAAAATATGTGAGAAGAAAACCCAGCTTATGTTTATAAAAACATTTCAAGTAAAAATGGATTTTTACCTTTGAAACTATATAATTTTTATTTATTTGGGTTTTCTCAAAGTTAAGGAGAAAATATACTCAGTGCGGTATTATCAAAAGCATTTGGCAAATGTAATTTGGGGCAAATCATCTCCTTTCATAGGAACAAAGCATAATGGCATCTTGTCCCTCACCCTGCAGTGATTTCATTACTTACTGTCCAGTTGCCCCTTGATGCACCGTGGCAAGTAAATAGGTAGAATGAGTATTCGATGCATGTCTCATATATTAAGGAAAATATTTTCTTGAAATAAAAAGAAAAACTTTCCCGATAGTTGTACTTTTAAGTTTCATCTTTAAGAGATTCTACAACAGCTCTGAGTGATGGTTTAGGAGCTACAGCACCAGGTTTACAAGACCTCTTGGGATCTGAATCAATATTTGGGAATTTCCTAGGCTTCTTACTAAAAGCAAAGATGAAATCCAAACAGTAGTGACTGCATCAGTGTAAAATTAAGAATAGAAACAGTGCTGGTTTTCTAATATTCTCTTAACATTTGTGTTATCGAATGGAGTCTATGCCTATGTCATCATAAACTGATTTGATCAAAGGACTTGGTTGACCTTCATGGGAAGGATGTACAGGGAAGAAATTGTCAGAATGGTCTTGAAAACACATCAAAATATATTTCAATGATTTTGTAAAATTTCAAAAACATAAGCATGAATTGAATCTGAGTAATGATATAATTGAAGCAGATTAAGTGGGATGCAGGGCCATACTTCAAGAGTATAATTTGTTTAAGATAATGAAGTAATTGATACCAGAAATATGTTTGTTTAAATAAAGGAAGACGTACTATTGAATAGTAGTTAAGTTGATGAAATGTGTTTCAAATCTGGGTTTACTGTCTATTAGATTGATTATAGGTAGCAAGTAATTTGACTTTGTCTACCTGAGGTATTTCTGTAAAATTAAGGGAAAGGCAATGGTACATAACAATAGCTATTGTGTGAATTCAACTGGATAGTTCATGTAAAATAATAAAAAAGTTCATGGAAAAGAGAAAGCATTCACTAAATATCATTTATTTTTAAGAAATTCAGGTAATGGTTAAAATATGCAGCAGAGTAGATAATCTTTTCCTTTGAGTGTGAATAAGAAGCAAAATACTATTTCCTCCCTTAGAAAAAATGTTTGGAAGGATTTTTGAAATAAGTCCTCAAATACCAACTTAATGAATTAGTCATAATAGCTAAAAATAAAATGTATAAAATATGAAGTAAAAAGTCAAAGCCTAACCTTGCAGGTAGAAAAAAACATGAGAAAGAGAAATGAAATTTTAAAATGTTGCTACTTAACATACCAAGAATAAGCACGTTCTCATTCTTTTGTCTGGGGTATTTGGAGTGCAGAGAAGTGAGTCTCAAAGTAGACTAATATCAAAACCCAAACAGAACTTTCTGGGACTGATGGTTTGATATATGTGTATGGTAACTTGAATTTGAAGCTAGAAAATGGTAATATTTAACAATATTTTTAGTCTTGACAATGAGTTACTATTAGTGACAATAACAACCAGGGATGAACTGCAGCAATTAAAGGAAGAGAAGTCAGGAGTTGGCATAAATAAACTAAATTCATAGGCATGCCTCTGGAAAACCATTATCTAATGATACTGAAGAAAATACCAATCTCTTTACCAAGCCAAAACTAACTTGTTTCTTAGTGGCTATATTGATTGATCTTGCATACTTTTTGGCTTATTGTGTAGCTCATAGTACTTGTCAGTAGATGTGGTTCTGCCCTCAGGTTGGGTTTGACTTGTAACTGATTGGCTGGGATGGAATGACATCACTACATGATATGCTCCCAACGAAGTGGATGCTTGTGCTTCAGGCAAATCCATCATTTGTCAAATGGAATTATGTTATCATGGCATTTAGCCAGAATCAACACAACACCCTAAATACATCCAGATGACTAAGGGGAATGATGAAAACCAAGATGCAAGATTTCTATAGTAATTACTTTTTATACTCTAGTCTCCCAGACTTACTGTGGCACCCTATTGCTTTTCAAAGCTTAGAATTTAGTTTGAATAGGAGTTTCCTTGAATAGGCATTTCGGGTTGGTCAACGACAGAAGGCAATGCCCCCTGTAGGGCACACCGCATGCCAGCAGCTTTGGTTTGAATGCAAACCAGATGAGATCTTGAAATTTTTCCAATATTAGAGATCACTTTTCTGATAACATTCCTCAAAAGAGAGAATATGATTGCAGCTGGAAATACCCTAAATACAAATTCAAAACATTAATCTAATTGATTTTTCAACAAATAAATGTTAGCTTTTTACTTTTCCTTACGTCTTAACTGAATGCAGAGCAGGAGGAGGTATGGATAAACTGAAACCTAGTAAAATTAATCACTAGATCCTTTATATTTCTCATCTCTTTTAAGAGCCACCTCCTCTGTCTGAGTCCTTTAATGTGATAACCCCCAGGATTTTCCATGAGGCTCATTTTCTCATATTCGCTGACCCACACTTCTCGCACCTTGTGCCAAAAACCTTGAATAGGATGCAAGAAGTGTGGGCCAGCTAATATGAGAAACTTTTGGCACCAAGCTTTTTTAGCACCACTCGAGCTTTGGCAAGTTTTTACTACCTTTAGGCACACAACCCCCGATCTACCTACTGATTCGCAACTGCTTTCATAAGCTCCTTGTCTGTATGTCTGATGGCTTACAAAAATATCTGCCTGGACATCTGTGAGAAATGTAAAATCATTAATCTCTTGTCATAGTTACCATCCTCTTCTAAACCTGCTCTTCTACTAGCATCCGTCTTTGTTATCTAAGTTTAAACCCGGGCATCACTTGACTTTCACTCCTCCATCACTCTTGCCTAGATAGTCCAAGAGTCATGTTAGTTCTGCCTCTTTTATCACCCTCAAACCAGATGTTTCTTTTCTCTCCCAATACTGCTGCTCTAAAGCACACCTGTGCGAACTCCCCTACCTTAGTTGTAGTAATCACCCATATTGACTCTCTTCCATTAGATTTTCATGTAAATATTAGATACATGGAAATATTTTTAATTATTTCTAAAATCTAACTGTAATTTCCACCTGGATTTCCTAGAGATGTATCTTTCTGAACTACCTCATGCTCAAAATAAAACATACTTGTCATTCCTTTGTGCATATTTACTCCTATATCTCTTATGCCTCGTGAAGCTCCCTACACTGTCCCCAGGGAAGATCAATAGTATCTACTATAGGCCATTGCATTCCTATGTCCCAAAAAAAATGTTGGCTGTGTAGTAAATTCCAATAACTATGTCATTATTGAATAAGTAAGGAACTTCAATACATTGTTGTACAGTACAATAGTTGGCACACTTTTCTTTAGTTATAAAAAATAAGATAAATACTTGTTATCTCAGATTCATGTAGTACATATTCTTAGTGAGGAGAAGGACTAGTTCAGTAAGAGCTTTGCAGTCACAAGTGTCTAAAATTAGCTAAGAGTAGTACGTAAAACCAATTTCTATTCTCTGTACCATTACATAGCAATGAACAAATAAACATACATACAAAAACCATAATAGTAGAGTAAGAGTGCTTTGTTTTGTTGTTTGGGTGTATGTGTGGTGGACTGAATTCTTAACTGTGATTCTTTACCTCTCCCTACTTCTATACTCTTGTAATAGCCTCCTTGCAGGTAGAATTCATTGACTTTGAACTTGACCACATGACTTACTAAAGACAACGACATAAAAGCAGCTGAATTTACAGTATACTAACTCTAAGTCAAGGGCTGAAAAGTCTCACGTATTTCCACCAGCTTGATTGCAACTTGACATCACCATGAAAAGATCGTGGTTCTAGAAAGAGGAGAGTTCTGGGCAGCAGAGTCACCAGAATTGATCTGACCCAGCCAAGACATTCCCAGAACGGCAAATCCCCAGTGATTAAATGGATATTTTAGCAACAATAAATGAGTGTTGGCACAAGTTACAAAATTTTGGATGGTTTCTGTAACAATATTTAACTTATGCAACTTTTCCATGCTTCATTAAAAGTAAAGCAAATCTGAAGCTTTCTTTAGCATTCATTGTTAATTAACCCTGAGGCTGCTCATTTATCTCATTAATAAGTATAGTTTAAATTTATTTTCATATTAATTTCCCAAAAGATAGCATGCGAATATGTATTGTGATGGTCCAGGAGGTAAAACTATTAAATAAAGTTGAATAAATGAGATACATGAGAAAACAAACAAATAAGCAGTGAAGCGGTTTCATGTCATGAGAAATAAAAGATGTGCTGGTTGAAATCATTTAAAGTATCAAAATACATTTTTATGAAATTATTGATAAGATTTCCATTTGACTTTCAAAATATACATGTATTTCTCAACTCTCCCTGTAAAAATAATGCCATTGGAAACCAAGTATCGAATGAGGCAGTAATTGATGTGAATTATAACGTGTTGCTAAAACATCTTCTGTTATATTTTATTATAAAAGTAGCAATTCTAGAAAATATGATAAACTGGTATTGAGTTGTGCATGATTTCAGACTTTGAATAGAAAATGTCCTATAATTACACTTTCCAAACTGTCATAATCCTTTGGTGTAGAGATAAAAGCTTTGCGTATCTCTGCCAAAATTTCTAGGTTGGAGTTCTTTGTGATCCGTTAGAGCAGGCAGCATGCGGCATCAGATCCTATGGTTAAGGGATGATAAATGTTTCTGTATTTATTTTTATTCATGTGCTGTGGCAAATTTTGTCTTTCTTTTATTTTTTAATGCTGTAACAGCTAATACTTTTGTGTATCACAAACAAGAAGTTAGTTTGATAATTATTATCAAAACATCTGTTCTTCTGTATATTCCATTTCTAAAATGGGTGTTTTTAAGTCTCACCAGTGATATAACCGAATCCAAGTTTGGTTCATATAACTTACATCTGTATCTATTTCTATCACAT
>NW_003852428.1:4338579-4339246 GCF_000181295.1 Otolemur garnettii | reverse complement strand
GCATAGAGGTTACCAGCTTACCTGCATGTTTCCTGTTCCATATTTCATTAATTTTAATATTTTTTCCACATTGAAACATCTCCCAAACTAAGCAAAACACAAGTAACACTGCTGGTTGGGTTGCTGCCATTCTTCTCCCCATCGCCTGCCTATATTAAAACCAGCTTTTAGCTTATCTTACCTCTTCCCCTCCACTGAAGTATGGGCATCAATAATTCTGCTTCCTCTTTAACTAGATCACTGTTTAATTTTATTTCATGTCTAATAGTATTTGGTTTATGAATCTTATTGCTTCGGTGTTGCGTAAACACGTACTTAAGAGGGAATTTTTGCAAAGTAGCCAGTGTTACAGAGACAGAAGGGCGGAGGCTCCTTTAGCAGGACACAGGCCCCCAGTAGGTGCGCGACTGTGTCTAGTGGGTGACCCTATGTGAGCAGGCAGCCCAGTGCTCTGCCTTTATCAAGTTCCTAAATCACCGTCCACAGTAATACTGGGGCTTGTGAGGAGAGAGGGCTCCTCTGCACTTTGGAAACCAGAAGTCTGCCACAGGTTTCATAGCTTGTTGAAAAGATGATGGTACCTCCCCCCCACCCCACACACACACAGAAAAGACCCATCTATTCTTTCCACAGGACTGCAATTTCCATGGGGGTAGGTCTATGCCAA
>NW_003852428.1:4336877-4338290 GCF_000181295.1 Otolemur garnettii | reverse complement strand
TTCTTTACTCCACATTGGTTTCTGAATATATATTTATTGGTTATATAAAAATTTTAAAGGCATTTAAAAATTTAAAATACTATAGTAGATTTTTATCACAGAAGAATTAATATAAATATTCAAGTTCCCTCTTTACACAAGTTTTTAATAAAGACAGATTACATAATGAAAAATACACACATAGTCTATTTAAAACAAATGCTTTAAGATTCATTAAAATCAGAAAAGAATAAAAGCGAAATAAATATTTTAAGAAATTTTCTCTACTACAGAGAAAAATGTGGTTTGAAACTGATTATAAAACAACATAATAAATGTGTGTGGGGGGGTGCAAATCCTTTATTTTTATGAAGGAAAGAGCTGCATGTAAAATGGTACAGCTACCGGGGAAAACAGTTTGGCAGTTCCCCAAAATGTTAAATATAGAGTTACCATATGACTCAGTAATCTCACTCCTGCATATATATTCCAGAGAAATAAATATGAATTAAAATATAAGTTAAATAAAAATAAAATTCAGACACCTACCTTCTTGCCAAAGATGATGTAACAGTGACCAGATTTACTCTCCCACCCGAAGCAACTCACAAAGCAAAGAAAACTAAATGAAAAAACAGCATTCACAACACGAACCTATATGACCAACATTCTGAGAAAATGGAAACCAGCCCGTTGAGCACTATTATTGCCCCAGCTTACTGTCTTGATAGAATTGCCAGTTCACAGCTTAGAGAGCAGGCAATACTAGGCAGAGCCTACTGGACTCTCTTACTCAAAACAAAGCTTGGAGTTTAGGAAGAAAAACCAAGGCAACTAGATTTTCTAGGGCAGAGAACTGAGAGAAAAGACCTGCATAAAAAGAGAACCATGGGCATCGGCAGAAGGTTTCACTCCGGTATTAAGCTGACTACTGATAACCATGTGTGAGATTAGAACTCGGAGCCAACGAATATAGCATAGTGCATGGAGTAATAGACAGCTGTAGGTCCGTTTTCATCGTACTTGCTTTTATCATTAAGAGAAAAGAGAAAGGTATAAACTATAGTAAGTAGAGAGAAGCTAAACCTTCATAGATGGTAGTTACTGATTATAAATCTAATTGCAGCAAATTCGATTGGAGTATAGCACGTACTGAAGTGCATTTCTCATCATAAATAAATACAGATATATGCAAAGTGCATATTATAGTAGAATTTTAAAATTGAATGAAATTACAAGCTTCATACATTAGCATATAAAGGTCAGACAAGTGAGTTGTGAGCTCATGCTAGAAAAAGTTCTACATCCCTCATTGCTGAATACCACTACAGTCACCTTCAAAGTACTGCCCTTGGGAAAATGTGCACCGATGGCAGTGCCCAGTCCATCTTTCAAAGCAATTTGGGAACTCTTTTTCCGGAATGGACATCAGAG
>NW_003852428.1:4327619-4336635 GCF_000181295.1 Otolemur garnettii | reverse complement strand
AAAAATACCTCTTACCTTTTCTTGGTTTTAGTTAAGGTACACATAATTCGATTCAATGTCTGAACTCTACTTGCAAATACTATACTAGGTGAACAACTACACTCTAATTTACCTTGCAGACAATAATCAGCACCATCCTTTCATGTTATGCTTTATTTATTTACTTGTTTATTGATGTATTTTTTTCTGAGACTGCTGTTGTGTTGCTGAGGCTACAGTGCAGTTTCTCACTGCAGCTTCCAACTCTTGAGCTCAAACAATCCTCCAGCCTCAGCCTCCCTAGTAGCTGTGATATCAGGCACATGCCACTGGGCCTAAAACAAAACAAATATGTATTTTTTACATATTTTTTTTTCTTATTTTTGTGGGTAAGGAGTTTTGCTATTGCCAAGACTGATCTCAAACTTCTGGCCTCAAGAGATGCTCCCCCTTCAGCCTCCCGGAGGGCTAGGTTTGCAGGTGTGAGCCATCACACCTGGCTTAAATTTTTAACTTTAGTTTAACATCTAGACATGTCTCTTTCTTTGATATTTGTTAATTTCTGGTATTAAAAATTATAAACATGAATCTCTGGAGTGCTAAGCAAGTGTGCTTAAATTTAAACTTCGAGTAAGACTATATCTTGTCCCTTTTTATTTTTCTCATTGGTCATAAAGTAAAGATGAATTTCTTGGCATGGTTTATAAAATATTATTCCTCTCTTAGACAACATCTCTTTATGAGTCATCTTCATAATTAATACTCTAACCATATTAGACTTTACTTTCTTACCAAGCACATTCAATCTTACTCAGAGATACTTTGATTTCCTGTTCTGTCTTCCAGGAATGTGCTTTGGTTTCCTCTTTATGTGCTCCATCAGTCAGAACAGGCTAGACAAGAGTAACAAACCTTTCATAATTTTTGGAGCTTAAAATCACCTGCCAAGTGTCAAAATGACTTAACATGATATTTCTGTTCAGCAATGTTACTCAGCTTGACAGAGACCTCCTCTCTTTAAGGCTTATAGGAGCACTGAGAATACAAAAGTGAAAATGAAAAATTGTCTGCATGCACTTAAGGAATCTGTACATCAGCAACACAAATCACTGGTACTCATACTTCACTGGGCTGAGCAAGTCACATGCCAGCACTTATGGAAATAGATCGGGAATTATAATTCTTTCATCATTAGAAGTAGGAACAAAATATTGGTGAAGAATAATCTCTGTCAAACTTGCTAAAAACAATTCATCATTTAGGTTTCATTTTCTCTCTTATTTGAAGCAAGAGGCAATTGATGAGGTGGCCTACACGTGTGGGTAATTCTGTTATACACTATCTGACTTGATGCTTCTCCTTTCCAAACAGTAAGCAGACCTTCTGTTGACTTTCCTGCATTGGGCTATCTGTTCTTTTTCATTTTTATTACAATATTAGTCAATGAAAGCTGTTTCTCTATCCATCTTCTATGCGTATCCATTTGTTCAACAAAAAAACCTAAAAAACAGGTTCTGATGATTAAATATTGCTCAATAAAATAATGAACTCACGTGACATGGATTGCTGACTATCTAGATCTTTGTCATACATGAAATCAGTCATTTTTACCACAACTTTTCTGATTACTTTAAATATTTAGGATGCTTCTTTTGATTTGAACTATAATATTACTTAATTGGAATAACATTTTAACTAAAATGGTAAATGTTACACATCACTGCCTGAATAAATGTTTACTTTAAACTGTTTTATTATTCTATCAATCATTAAACAATAAAAACATACAATCCTTAATATTAAAATATTTCCTTAGGAAAATAGAGGAGAAAGTCATCGCACAGAATTTTGTGAAGCCAGCATAACACTTATAGGTAGTTCTGACATTTGTATTAGGAGAAAATAAATGATAGGTTAATAATCCTAGTCAATATGGATGTAAAATTCCTAAATGTTCTGCTTAATCTGAAGTAGTAATACATAAATGGGTAATACAACAAAAAGTTGGACTTATCTCACAAATCAAAGTAGTTTCACATGCTATTCTACTATAATGGTAATGTGAGCAAATTTAACATGATGCAATGATTCCAGATGGAAATTAAGAAAAATAGAAAATGCAGAATTCATTCTATATCTAACAATAAACCCTGAAAAAGTAAATTTAAGCTTTTTGACTAATATCTGCAAAGCCACATACAAAATAACAAAAAATGTAAATTATTTAAAGTAAAATCAACACTGATGAAAACCAATTATTTCTAAGAGAAATTATGTTTAGTAAATGTTTACAAGAAAATTATAAGATTTAGATAAAATAAAAAAAACATATTAGAACATTAAATCTTGAAAAACAGGGAAAAAATTGGAAGGTTTCGCATCAAGATATTTTATAAAAGTACTCTAATAAAATGTGTTATTGACAAATAGACAGATTAATGGGTAAGTAAAATTAAAATATATGTGGATTCACAGTCAAATGATTTTCAAGAAAGACCCCAAATGAAATGAAAATGGAAAAGCAGAGTTTTAAAACAAATTTTTTTGACACATACTTTTGCACATTTGTATGACTATAAGAAAATAAACTTTGGCCAAATAATGCAACATACATACATATATACAAAATCTAAACATGTACGATAACTCAAAAACTTCATAATAAAATAGAAGACTGCCTTTAAGGTCTTATGATAAAGACTGATACACAAAAGGTAGTAACTAATACAGAAAAAAATAAAAAAGGAAGATAAATTGGATATTATTGAATTATTTTTCTAAAAGCTCCATTTTGATAATGAGAGAAAGTCTCAGATTTGGAGAAAACTACATCAGTTAGTTATCTATCTGTCTGTCTATCAGTTTATCTGTCTATCTCTTTTTCTATCTAATCATCTCTCATCTATTCATATATCTATATATTTTCTTGATAAAGGACTTGTAACCTATAATAAAATACTCAGTTCTAAATAGCACACATATTAAAACAGATGAATACTTGACCAGACATTGCACACACATGCTTGGACACATGCTTGCACCTACATGGCAGTGTCAGGTGTGGTGGTTCATGCCTATAATCCTACTACTCTGAGAAGCAAAGGTTGGAGATTCATTTGCACTCAGGAGTTTAAGACCAGCCTGAGCAAAAGCAAGACCCCATATTTATGAAAAATAGATAAATTAGCTGGGATCTGTGGTGAGCTTCTACATTCCCAGCTACTAGGAGGGAAGGCTGGGGCAGGGGGATTGCTTGAACCCAGGAGGTTGAAGTTTCTGTGGGCTTGGCTGACACCCCAGCACTTCAGCCTGGCTAACAGAGTAGACTCTCCCAACATATAAACAAACAAACAACTATTCCTTATACACAGAGTTTTTCTCGGTTTGTTTGGATTTCAGTAGCTTCAGTATGATGTGCCTAAGTGTGATTTTCTTTTTAGCAATTCTTCCTGGGAATGTTTGAATTTTTATATTCTAAGAGTTTTTAATATCTCTCCTCACTTTTGGAAAACTTTTAGCAAGTGTTTCTTCAAATACTTTTTATTTAAATGGTAAAATTTAAATAAAATTTTCCTTCTTGTCACATATTTCTTACCTTTTTTGTGCACTACAATAACCATTCTCTATTTTTTTATTTTAATATCCCCAGTGCAATAATCCTGTTTTCTGTTGTGTAAGCTTGCCTTTAAAATTACACAAACTTCTATTTTAGTTTTTTATTCTTAAATTGCTATTTTACTCCTTATGTAGTCAAATTATGGAATAAGTTATTTTCAAGAGAGAAGAAAATTAAATTTTCCTTGGAAAATAGCTAAATCTTTCATATTTCACTATCTCAATGACCTTTCACGTAGAGGGTCCAGTATCAAATCAAAGTGGATCCTATTGGCCTTCAGGTATTTTTACCCTGCTGACTTTAGCAGGGGATGCTACCAAGCTCTTTTGTGCTGCATGTGGGATGTAAAGGAGTAGTGACACAAAAAACATGTTTGAATAAAATTAATCTAACTAGTGAATTCAGGATGAGGTTATTTGGGAAGTAATGAGGGAGGACATGAATCTCCCGTTATCTAGGTCTACCAGTGCGCTGAATCAATAAGAAGACTGAATAGCATGCCATCTCCAAATCAATTTTCGTATGAAGAGCACCTTTATATTTTGATAAATTAAAAGATCACAAAATTCAATAGTGAAGATTCAAGTTAAAGACTCTTTTAAAGAAAATATATATTTTTTTCTAGATTGCTATATGTTCCAACAAGGTGCTACCTCCATTACTAATATTGTATGAAACTATTTAGGGCAGAGAAACTTTTCGGGCTATCCAATAAAATCTCTAGGAACATTAGCGAAAACAAAACAATACCTTAAGAAACAAACTGGTATATCTCAAATAATCAGTTTTATGGCTTCTTGTTTTTCTGTTCTTATCAGTGCAAATATGCTAGCCTACAGAAATTGCTTAACTAAAGAAATGCAACCGAGTCTTAAACTAATGGGTATGGTTGTGCAATGCTTTAACTTAATGATGTGGCACTTTTGGGACTATCCCACTTTATATGTAAATTTTTGTAACCCTTATAAATGGAAACTCTCATATACACTCTGCAACATCATTGTGCAGCATAAAAATTATATCAAAATGGTTTTTCTTGATGACATGCATCCATTAGAAGGAGCTCATAAAAATGTTATAAACATATTTGGATCTGCTAGGTGATGATTTTTCCTGACAAGCTAATGTGCTGTGCTGTGAGAAGAAATGGAATAATACTGTGGAAAGGCACGAAATGACTCTAGTGTCTTTTATGCCTAAAAATTCTCAAGAAAACAGTAAACTACCAAAATCCTAGCGAATGCTAACCTTTTGAGACTTCTAAGTTTCATGTGATAATTTTTACATGTTCTTTCTGGATTAATTGGAAATATATCAATGAAAATAGAATTGTATACATTTTGAATTTTAGTAATGCAACCATTGCTAAGAATTTTAGTGCTTCAAATATAAACACTTTACCCCTGTGTATTCTATACTTTGAATCATAGTTTTTCAGAATTAATTTTGAAAACATGTGTGTTAATTTTCTATGGATATCATCTTCAAATGTCCTATATTTGCATACAATTTTAAAACAAATATAAATATGCAAGTTCAATGTAACACTTACATATGCTATGTCCTTGAAGCCTCAACTCATACTGTCCTAATAAGTAATCAAGTAATTATTTATTTTACTTGTCATTTATGCATAATACTCAAGTCTAAGTAAAAGTGAAGAGTGATAAAAATAGTAACCACTCTCTGTAGAAAATTGCAGACATTTTCACAAAGTTAATACACTTCCAATTCACTTCATGATTATAAACAAAATAAATAACATATATGGCAGTGTCCACTAACATTATTACAACTTTTAATTCAAAATTATTTGGACTTAAACTGTTTACATAGGTGGAAAATAAATATAGCAGTGACTTCAAATTTTGTAAGTATTGAGCCTAATTAAAAGTAAATACTCATTATATACATATGAAAATGGTGAGTATGCAAGGTCGTCTAAAATGACAGTTAAATGCATTTCAGAACATGGTGAGGTAGAGAGGATAATTAAATCCAGAGAAAACAAATAATGAACCAATGTGGTATGATGATGGAAAGTTGAAAGCCCATATTAATGACTAGTGGCTGGAATATAAGGTAAATATAAAGTCTGAAGCATTGTGTTTAAACCTGCACTTGTTCAGCACTTGTGCTTAAGACCACAAAATAAAGCCAAGGTTCTAAAAATTTTATACTAAGTGATAAGTGAGCTACTAGTTAGAAATTAACAGCTGAAACAAATATCACTGATTTTTTTTTTCCTTAGAGACAGAGTCTTACTTTGTCACCCTCCATAGGGTGCTGTGACATCGCAGCTCACAGCAACCTCCTGCTCTTGTGCTTAGGCAATTCTCTTGCCTCAGACTCTTGAGTAGCTGGGACTACAGGTGCCCACCACAATGCCCGGCTATTTTTTTGTTGCAGTTTGGCTGGGGCCCTGTTTGAACATGCCACCCTCGGTATATGGGGCCGGTGCCCTGCCCACTGAGCCACAGACACCACCCCCACAAATATCACTTATTAATAAACTGTACAAATGTACTAATTTAAAAAAGAATAAATGGTATAAATGTATATCAGCCATAAAGTTAAAGAATTTCCAAGAAAAGTAATTATTTTACAAATAATTCATGGCTAGTAAGATCCCAATGCGCACAGCAGAAAAAAAATATGAGTTAAATAAATGGAAAAGAAAATAAATAGAAGAGAAAGTAGTTTTCTATAATTTGCCTTAATTCTCTTTCAATCTAGGGTTTTCTGTATACAAAAATATAATTTAAACCAAGTAACTGAAAGCATAAATCAATCTGCTGTAAAGTTAATTTCAAACACAAAATATAAACAAGAAAAAGTAATCCTGCCATTCCTTGAGTCAGAGATAGAAAGCGTAATGTTTGAAATTGTGCACCAATTTTATATCAGTAATTTAAAATAGGTAAATGAATTTCACTTCAATATGCAAAACATTGAGATAAAAATACCCAAATAACTAACTTAAAAATAAAATTCAGTTGGTAGACATAGAGTTAATAGACATGATTGTAATTGTGGGATAAAAATATATTTGAGGAAATCACAGAAACAAACAAACAAAAAAAAATCCTCTATGCTTAAAAACAAATTTCAGCTAGGCTTAACACAAACAGACAAAAAGGAGCCTGGGAGCTGGACTAAAATTGTAAAGCCTTAAATTATAAACCACAAACGCTATCATCCTTTGGCCTTTTCAATGGGTGTGCTGGCTCAGAAGCAATAGACTTGGGTTGCACATGACCCAGTAAGACACTAGTGATGGCGGCCAAGCCAGTGTCTGTGCTATCCCTCCCCCAACTACAGGCGGTATGGCTGAGAGAGTCTTCTTCCACTTGGAGGGAAAGTGAAGTTGCAAGTTCAGAGGACATTTTTTTTTTTTTTTTTTTTTTGCAACTTGTGTACCATCACAGCCATGGTAAAATAAAGTACCAAGTACACTCCTGAGGACCCTGAGTTCCAGCCTCAATGACTAGATGGCATTTCTGGGATCTTCCCTGGGCCAGATGGAAACATGTTACTCTGAAGAAAAGAACCCAGGGAGGATTCCCCATCTGCTAACTAAAGTCCTCTTGGGCTTTAAATAAACATCAGATGTAGCCAGGCAACAGTAACCACAGTTTTGGGGTGAGAGTAAAGGATTTCAGATGTGACCTAGCACTAGCAGCCAGGAGGGAGCACCTAAGTTATTTGTCTCTAACTTCAACATCCTAGCAGAAAGCTATAGGTGAAAAGTCTATATGCCTCTGGCCAAAAAAAGCTGTTTGAGAGAAAGCAGTGAAAAGACATTGTGCAGGCATACTTGTGAAAAACTGAGGCAGAATCCCATATGGTTGGGTGGGCTGCAGGCATAAAATCCCCCTGACCTAAGTTCGGCCTGGTCGGTTGTGGGTGTAAAAGCCCCCTGATATAAGGCCCACATGGGAGTAGAGGCTTTCAAACAAGTTTTCTGTGCGTTTTAGAAATTTCTTAATTATACCTTGTTTAAAATTGAAGTAACTGCCTCCAAACCGTGAGGCCAGTAAGGGCAGGTATTCAATCCACCTTCCTTCTCCAAGCCTCAAGCTTCATCAGATAAAAACAAAAGAAGTAATGGCTAACAACATGTTCTCCATTAAGTTATGTTAAAAGGATTATGTTAGGAAGATTATATTAGAAAGAATTATGTTGGGAGGATCATGTTAGATAAAGTGATATCAGTTAATCCATAGATTACTAGGACGGATCTGCTCAGGAGATCGTCACAATATGTTTATTCATGAGATGGATCATGGATTGTAATGAATATTAATGAAGCCATTGATGTTCAGTGCACAGGTGCAGAGGGATTGTAATGAATATTAATGAAGTACAGTACGCATGTGCACAGCTAACTATTTAAACCAAGAGTAAAGAAATCAACTTGCCACTCACCATGAGAGAGCAGTAGTCCCTGGCTGTTTAAGCCAGGAGAAAAAAAATAAACTTGTCACATGCCTGAGAAGCTGTGAACCCCTATATTTAAATATACAATTTCAATATGCAGGATTATGCTCCATGACACCGCTTCTCCATGAGACCCTAACGACAACAGAAAGCATGAGGGAAAAGAGCATGAGAGTGAGAGACTTGGCCTGATAGTTCAGAGAATTGTCCTTTATCTTACCCAAGTCCACCAAGGTGGGGCCCCCAGGAGCTTATAAAAGTCAATAGTGTCACTGGGCTTGGGGTATCACTACTGCTGGTATGGATGCAGTGACTGAAGACTTAGAGCATAACATTTAATCAATTTTGAATGCCTGGAAATCTTTTATAAGAAGGACGGGTTTAAACAAGTCCAGACTGTGAGGATTAAAATAAATACTCACCTCTATAAGGCCCTGACTTTGACAAACATTCACAAGTACCAAGAATATCCAAGAAAATGTGACTTAGCCAAATGACCAAAATAAGGTAACCAATGCTTTAGGGATGGAGATGTATAACCTTTCAGACAAAAAATTCATAATAGTTGTTCTGAAGAAGCTCAATGAACTTAAGAAGGAATTCAGAGAAGGAATTCCAAAGACTATCAGAAATTTAACAAACAAACGAATGAACGAATGAGAGAAGGACAGAAAGAGAGAATTTTAAAAAATAAAGCAGAAATTCTGGAGCTGCATAATTCAAATGACAAAGTGAGGAATGCATCTGAGTCTCTCAGTGGGAGACCTGAGCAAGGAGAAGAAAGAATTGTTGATCTTAAAGACAGGGTATCTGAAAATACATAGAGGAGGAAAACAGAAAAGAAAGTTAAAAGAATAAATGGACAACTACAAGATCTAGAAAATAGCCTCAATAGCAAATCTAAGCATCATTGGCTTTAAAGAGGATGTAGAGAGAGAAAGTGAGGTAAGAAAATATATATATAAACTAAATATATATATA
>NW_003852428.1:4324065-4327139 GCF_000181295.1 Otolemur garnettii | reverse complement strand
TGCCTGGCAGCAGAATTCCCAGTGGGAACCTTACAGGCCAGGAAAAAGTGCCATGTTATATTCAGAATGCTGAAGGAAGGAAAGTTCACCCTAGAATATTATATCCTGCAAAATATCTGTCAAATATTAAGGAGGCGTATACTTTCCCAAACAAACAAAAGGAGGAATTTCACAACACCAGACCTGTCCTATAACAAATGCCACAAGGAGTTTTTCAGTATGAAAGGAAAGGTCATTAATGAACAATAATAAATTACCTGGAAGTATACAATTCACTAATACCAGTAAGCATGCAAACATAGACTGCTCTATTGCTGTTATTATAGTGTTAAATCATTTACATCCTCAGTAGAAAGACTAATAGACAAGCCTATTAAAAGTAACTGCAAAAGCTTTTTGAAAGACAGATTATATAAAAAGATACTGACAGAAACAGCAAAACATTAAAAAATAGGGGAGAGATGAAGGTAAAGGGTTATATTTTGCCTTGTTTGTTTGTTTGCTAGCTTGTAAGCAGAGTTGTCACTTGTTTGAAATAATTGGTTATAAAATGTTTTCTTGCAAGTTTCGTGGTAACATCAAATCAGAAAATCTACAACTGATACCAAAAAATAAAAAACAAGAAATTTAAACACACTACCAGAGAAAATCACTTTTAGCAAATGAAAACATGAAAAAAGAAAGAGAGGACAGACAGCATCTGAAAACCAAATAATAATATGGCAGCAGTAAATCTTCACATATCAATAATTTTGAATTCAAATAAACTAAGTTCTCCAATCAAAAAACATACGGTGCGAAATGTAATTTTAAAAAGAGCCAGCTTCATATTCTGTGCAAGAAATCTACGAAGACACAGATACACTGAAAACAAAGAAATGGAGAAAGATAGCCCATGTAAATGTAAACCAAGAATGAGAAATAGGGATACTTCTACCTCGTAAAATAGGTTTCAAGAGAAAGGCTGCAAAAGAGAAGAAAAAGCAAAACAATAACAACAACAACCAAAAAACCACAATGAATGACCTTCCTTATGGAATGATATGGGGTAAATTCAGCACAAGGATACAACAAATATACATGCACCAAACACTGGAGCAAATATATAAAAATAAATATTATCAGAGCCTAAAGGGGGAGAGAGATTTTAATGCTTTAATGACTGGAGATCTCACCACTCTATATTCATCATTGAACAGATCACTCAAAGAGAAGATAAACAAAGAAACATTGGACTCGATCTGCACTATAGACCAAACGGACTATTTGAAGTTTGATTTATACAGTAGCTGCAGGACACGAATTTTTCTCCTCAGCTTGTGCAGCATGCTAAAGGATAGATAATAGATTAAGCCATTAAAATTTAAAAAAGCCATAAGTCTTAAAAATAAAAAAAAAAATTGAAATCATATCAAATATTTTCTCTAGCCATGAGGAACTAAAACTAGAAATTAACCACCAGAGGAATATAGGAAAATACACAAACATGTGGAAATTAAACAGTATGCTTTGGAATGACTAGTGGGTCAATGAAGAGATTATGAAAGAAATAAAAACTTTCTTTAAAAAAATGGAAGTAAAAACACTATATATTAAAACCTCTGGGATACAATAAAAGCAGCAATAACAGGAAAGTTTATAGCAATAAATGCCAGTGTTAAAAAAACAGAAAAGCTTCAAGTCAGCAACCTAACAATGCATCTCAAAGAACCAGAACTCAAGAACAAGCCTGAGTAAAGACTGAGGAACTTAGATGCAATAACCCCCAAGACAATACTACAGAATCAAATTCTATGTTAAAGATTATTCATCGTGATCAGCAGGATTCATCCCAGGGAAGCAAAAATGATTTAACTTATGAAAATCAATTAATAGGATACATTGTATCAACAGAATGAAGGACAAGAAACAACAGATTATTTAAATTGATGTTGAAGTGGTATTTGATAATATTCAACATCCTTTCATGATAAAAATTCTCAAAAAATGGTATGGAAAGAATTTATCTCAACACAATAAAAGCTATATATGATAAAACCACAGCTAGGATAGTACTGATTTTGGATTTTGGGAAAACCAAAAGCCTTGCCTCAAAGATCTGTAACAAGACAAGAATGTCTGTTTCCTCTGCTGTTATTTAGCATAGTACTGGAAATTCTAGCTAGAGCAATCAGACAAGGGAAAAAAATATAGGATATCTAAATTAGAAAGAAAGAAGTCAAAAAATCCTTGTAGAATAATCTTATATTTAGAGAAAACTAACCCCCCCTAAAAAAAAATACTGTTAGAACAAATGAGTGATTTAAGTGAATCTACAAGATACAAAATCAACATACAAAATTTAGTAGCATTCCTATAGGCCAACAGTAATCTGTCTGAAAAAGAAATCAAGAAAATAATCATACATAAAAACATCAATGAAACAATGATGTGAAAAATTTGTATAATGAAAACTTTAAAAAATTGACAATAGAAATTGAAGAGTCCACACAAAAAAAGGGGACTCAATATTGGCAAAATGTCCAGACTACACAAACAATACACAGATTTAATACAATCTCTGTCAGAATACCAAGGAAATTCTTTACAGGATTAGAAAGATTAATCCTAAAATTGATGTCAAGCCAAAAAGACCCAGAATAGCCAAAGGATTCTTGACCTAACGTTAAAATGCTGGCGTAATCACATTACCTGACTTCAATAGTACAGAGCTGTGGTAACCAAAACAGCATAGTACTAGTATAAAAACAAATACCCAGACCAATGGAACAGAATAAAGATCCCAGAAATAAATCCACACTTGTAGAGCAAACTTATCTTTGACAGAGTAGTCAGAAACATACCTCGGAGAAAGGTCAGTCTCTTCAGGCTCTTCCATAAATAAAATCCTGTCTGACAAGAGATTAATAGCTAGAATACATAGGGGGTTTTGGCACTTCATTGGGAAAACCTTCAATTTGGCCATTTAAATTGGCATAGAATCTGAATAAACATGTCTCAGAAGGAGACATACGTGCACAAACGGGCAAGTGTATGAGAAAATGTTCAACATCATCAGCCATCAGGAATGTACG
>NW_003852428.1:4319557-4321428 GCF_000181295.1 Otolemur garnettii | reverse complement strand
CTTACCAAAATTCAGCCCAACGTGCTCAATTTTAGTTCTTGAAGGCTGATTTACCCCTCAAGAAATTTCTGTTTTGTTATCACTGCTTAAATTGTCTTGTTACGTCTAATTTTTCTATCACACATCATATTAGAAGTCAGAATGTGTCTTGACATTTCCTGGATGAGAAAGTCCTACTTTAATTCACTTCTAGAGAGGTCTCACTAGACTAGATTAATTTTCCTGTTAGCTGCTTTTATGCCATAATTTAAATTGTTAGTTTTTAGATATTTTTTCTTTCATGAGCTGTGATAAATATGACCATATTTCTAATTTTTGGTATCCAGTGTATCCTCAGTCACTTAAACAGTATGTAGTGCAGTTTTGTTGAATAACTTTTTATGAAATGGGGGTAATGATATTTTTGTCTTTTAGTTGTTATGAGATTAAGTGACAAAATGTTATGAAAGTCAGTTAATGATTTGACTGACACGTCCTATATGACCATGGCCTCTTATAATTTAAATCTCACAAAAAACTATCACATCATTCAATCATTTTCTGCAGATTAAAAAAATACATATCTTACACAGTTTTGGAATCATCTCAAGGTCACAAAACTAGCACATTTCCATTTTGCTGCAAAGTACGTGATCTTTCTGCTATTATAATCTGGAGAATTTTATGCACTCTTTCTTTTCACAAATTAGTTGTGAGTTTTGAATCACATCATTCTATATACTAGATTAATATTTTAATGCAATGACACTACATCAATCCTCTTTGTTTTTCAATGAATAGCATAACTGCCATAGAAATGCTGGGTTAAAGACTTCATTAACGTCATAAAGTAACCCTTGCTGCTATGCATAGATTTTTTTTTTTAGCTTAATAGGAAAATGAAGAAAAACAATGGAACATTTGTCTACATGCACTCCTTGGTGGACCCAGGCGTTCTTCAACAATAGCTGAACATTTATAAAAATTTTACTTTACTGAAACTTCATATTAATTGTATTGAACCTATTAGCCTATTATATATTGCAGATTACCAGGTATTTCACACAAGATTCAGTTTGGGCTACAAAATTGATTCAGTTTGGAAACAAGATGCCAAATTAATCAATGAGTCATATATTTCTTTAATTGGAATCATACAGTGTAAGTAAAACCAATATATTGTTTCACTGCATATCTGTCTCAAAGTTTTTGTTTTGCTTATTCTTTGTAGCTAATAAAGTTAGATAGAAAATCTCTTGACTCTTTATCAAGAATTTATAAACCAATACACAAATGTCTATCTGTAGGAAAGAAAAAGTAGAAAAGGCAAGCTTTTGAAAAAAATGTTTTAGAATTTAATTAAATATAGTTAGCATTGAAAATAATTTTAATCTATAATTTGATTAAATAAAATTCAGTGCAAAATTAGAAAAACTGGTTAGCTTTCAACTAGATTGACAAAAAGGTCAAAATTCCTTAAACATCAAAGGCTGTAAGCTCATTTTCATGTAAAATCATTTTTATTACACCTACATGGTTATCTTTATGTATTGGTTCCTGGAAGCTTTGTTTTACCTCTTTATTGAGGGAACGCATGTCTCAAAAAGATAAGGAAACATATAAGATAAAGAAACATGTTTTGAAAAAATAGAATTATTAATATAAGTGGCTGGGTAATGCAGAGGAAAGAATCTTACATAGGGAAGTAACAGCTACAGCCATCAATTAGATCCAGAGTCCCTGGGAAAGCATTGGCAACTTTTTTTTTTTTTTCTTGCCTCAGTATGCACTTTTATATGATAAGGATGGTTATTCTTAGTGGTTTTTATAAAGTCTGTTATGATTAATGTTCTGATGTACAAATAAATCTGTTTAACAAATAAATCTAAGCA
>NW_003852428.1:4284638-4318949 GCF_000181295.1 Otolemur garnettii | reverse complement strand
GATCAGCAGACACAGGTTACCTGTTCTCATAACCAGTTTCCCTTTCAAAGTCTTCCAATACTATTTCATTGGATCATCCCAGCATTTAAAAACTCCCTGACTTTTGTTTCACAAATCTATACTAGAGGGCATTTTGTTAAGTGAAAATATAAGCCAGACCGCATACACACACGCACCCACACACAAATACTGCATTATCTCATGTGTGTGTGGTTTTTCTCTGTAGTAGCCTTTCTGCTATCTATATGTACCCCCCAAACATCGTGTGGTATATGCTAAGTATGCATAATAAAATTTAAAAATCAAGAAGAAAGCAATAATCACCCTTCTGTTCTTAGTTTCTG
This sequence comes from Otolemur garnettii, assembly GCF_000181295.1. Classification (NCBI taxonomy): domain Eukaryota; kingdom Metazoa; phylum Chordata; class Mammalia; order Primates; family Galagidae; genus Otolemur; species Otolemur garnettii. The sequence continues at coordinate 4,318,605 of NW_003852428.1, read as the reverse complement.
CAAATTAAACCTAATATGATACTTTGTTTAAATAAATGTATACTTCTGACTTTTCCTCCAACTAAGGCTCTACCTTAGATAATTTGTTTCAAAAACATAAAGAGCATAACCAACTTTCTGGTGATATAGTTGTGTTTTTTTTTTTTTTTACCCCTAATAACCATAGTTGTTTTGGGGCTGTTTATTCTGAAATTCTTCAAAGACATTATTTTAATTTGTTAGAAAAAAGACATAAACCCCATATTTCAAATATATTTTTGACTTTTAGGGTGACATGTACTTACCCTCATAATTATTTTCAGGCCTTATACCTGGATTTATATTCTATCCCATTAATACATTTAAAGTTCTCGGTGATATTCTGCTAGCCCATGAACGGAATGATTTCATCTTAACTATGCGCCGTTAATTTCATTGCGGTGATTAATAAACACTGTCACGATGCATTTATAAACCTGCTATTTTCAGGGTTGCATTTATTGCTTGCCTTTTTTCAAAGCGCCATTTCATAGGAGCAGTTTAACAAATGTTAAATTTCAAAGACAGATAATAGATAATTACAAACGTTTAAATGATGGATGTTAATTTGATCCTAATAAAATGTCCGGTAAATTAAGGTCACGTCTACAGGAGACAGTCATTCTAAACTAAATTTTACTGTTAGACAATAAATATGTCTCACCTCTTACATCCTACCCACACAGTTTTCTGCCCAGAATTTAATATGGTTTTTAAATATTAGAGATAACTAAACAGTTCTCATTATGGATGAACAAAAACTTAAAACAAGCCATTGAAAAAATGGTCTAATAGACATTTTAAAAATATTAAAAAATAATATCTAAAAAATTGGATAACTTCACAATAACACACACAGGTAAATTGTTTTTTCTTCTTTTGATCAATAAGAAAATTTTGGCAGAATGAGGTCTCTTAGTCTGGCCAAACTAATAAATTAAGTCTGGTAACCAAATATGTGAAAAACTGGAAAATTACACTACTAAAAGGATTGATCAGTTATGTATGATTATAAAGGTATGAACATGCAGTTAAAAGGATGCTTAGCAAAGTGTCTCGATAATTGTGTTTAAAATTAATCATATACACCCTACAAGTAATTAATAATTTGCATCTGCCTATGTTAACCACTCTATTTACAGGCCTTAGATGAAGCCAACAGAACTCCATACAACTCTGATATGTGCTCTAGGACTAGAGCCTAAATTCTTTTTAACTAAGGAAAATACACAAATATTTTCCTTCTTTTTTTTTCAGTCATAAAATAGGATTTATTGGACAGAAGCACAAATAATTTCAAATATTTAGAAAGAATTGCCTTTCATTTATATGACAAGAGGTCATTATGTAAATACATAAGCTATGTCATCTCAGTTCATATATGACTACATATTTTTCACTATAAATAAGCCTGTTTAATATGTAATAAAAGGTAAAAAAAATAAATCAATTAGGATACTACATGAGAACACTTGTATCTGGAGAGATTTTTAAGAGTAAGAAGCAAACAATTTAAAAGACAAAAAAGCAACAGCAAAAACTAATTGTACTCTGTGATGACCTATGAATATAGTCATAAAAATAGAATATTGTTTCTGAAATAATTCAAACAACAAATATTACAAACATTTTGTTTGATTCTCTGGTCATGTTTAATAATGATATTTAAAAAAACAAAGTACACACTTCTAAAACTTAATAGTTTATTTGTGTAACTTTTCTCAAGAACACAAAATGAAATTTTATCATCTCCCAAATATCATTAAGTTAGACTACTCAGACAGGGATATTTTATACAAACAATTGTTCTGTGATTGCATGTCTGTACACACGTCATGTATTTTTTAACAAGGGAAATATGATTTTTTGAAATCACTGTGAGAAAATAAAGTAAAAATATTATTACTTTTCTTCTGAAGTATACAGTTCAATCGAACTGGTTATTTAATATAATTATGTTTTTATTTTATGGTTAAAAAAAGTATCTAGCAAGGTAAATGAACTATTGTCAGAATATATACTTTCAGAAAATTCCTGGAAAACATACATGAATGAAATTTCCTTAGAATAAAAAATCAGCACAGTTAATCCATTAATTTAGGTTGAATTTAGAATAAAAATGCATAATGTAAATATGGTTAATTTATTCTATTTCACCCAGTCCATCAATGTAATAAACCTATATTGTATTCACAATTGTGACATGGAATACCATGATTGACATTTTCAATATTTTCAAAAACATTACTGTGAAAGCTAATAGGTGTTATCCAATAATATAGCCGGGCTCCTGGTGTACAGGACAAGTCCTTGGATTTGTCAGCACTGTTCCTTTCTCTGAGTTCTGATCTCTGTTTCCTTTATGGATGTGTTTCTATTCAGTTCAGGCATTGTGAGAAATGTTTTCACTGAGCTACATGATCATAGTTTCAGTTTAATTCTAATGTGTCCTACGTTTACCTGAAAAAGTGTCCAAAGTGGTTGGTTTGTTTAAGTCAAATGAAATCCTGATATTCACAAGAGATATATTATTCACTGCATATTTATATCAAAACATTCACTAAACTTTTAAATATACTATTTCAAAATTCATTACATATATTCATATGAATGTTTTATAAAATAAAAATATAAAATGAAAAAATAAAATGTATTTTGGCTGGCTTGGCACCCATAGCACAGTGGTTATGGCTCCAGCCACATACGCGGTGGCTGGCAGGTTCAAACCTAGCCTGGGCCAGCTAGAACAACAATGGCAACTACAACAAAAAACACCTTGCTAGGCAGTGCCTGTGGCTCAGTGAGTAGGGTGCTGGTCTCATATACTGAGGGTTGCAGGTTCGAATCCAGCCCCGGCCAAACTGTAACAACAACAACAACAAAAGCCGGGTGTTGTGGTGGGCACCTGTGGTCCCAGCTACTTGGGAAGCTAAGGTAAGAGAATCACTTAAGCCCAAGAGGTTGAGGTTGCTGTGAGCTGCGATGCCACAACACTCCATCAAAGGTGACATAGTGAGACTCTGTCTTAAAAAGAAGAAATGCACTTTGGCAATGAAAAAGGGTCACAAAATGAGAACATTGATTCATTCATCACTAAATAACAAGTAATAAAGACATTTTTAGTTTATATTTTATTTAAATATTTCATAACTTTCTTGTCCACTTATCTGACAAATTTAGGACAGGTACACTTCATACACTAGTTAAATGACAAGGTTTCAATTTGATTTATTGGATAAACCTCAGTGATTTTACCAAAGCATTCCCTTAGGACTTCCCCTAACATCGCCATAGGAGTAAGGCACAAAATATCACATTAAGTATTACAGAGAATACTGTCACATTGACTAGTCATGTCCTTAAACTTATATATTTGGTTTGGAGAAATATCTTCTAGGATCTTGTCAGTAACACCAAGAAAGAACAAATTATTAAAAGCTGAAGACTTGAGAGTGTTTGCTATGCTCATCAAACTCTGTTACCAGACTAGCTGTGTCACAATTATTAAAAAGACCCTTGATTAAGGTTTATAGATGTTGCAAGTTTTCAGTTTTCTTTATAAACATCTTTGAGGAGGAAAACAATGAAATTTGAAAACCATTAGATAACTCTTTTATCCTACCCCCAATGTAAATCAAGGGGATACTTGCTCTGGTTGTTTTTATCAGGTATTGTCAGAAAAAAATAATGACTAGGGTTTTGGGAGGAGGACAGATGGAGAACAAGCTAAAATCAGAGATACCAGAATCAAGCAGTAGAAGCCAATTTCAACATATTTAGGAAAAGCGGAAGTTCTCAGCAAGCCAATTGGTAGCTTCTAGAATCTCTCCAATGAATGGAGTATTGTGGAGTATTGAACTTTGGCTGAAAAACAGTCATATGGGCATACTTTAGATCCAGGCTTTGAAAAGTTGCAGTGAGGACATTGCTACTATCAAAATCACCATAAATACCTGCTTATTTTATTGCACGTCACAGATACTGTTTATTTTTGTTTTTGCCTTTTTTATTTTACACACCAATGGTTTCTGATGTCCGTGCACGTGGCCTTGTGTGCCTCTCCTTTTCTGTGCACTAATTTAAACCGTGTAGAGTTTTGTCCTTTTCCATGTGTTCTCCTCTGTGCTGGCATCTTGTAGGTGGTGATACCCCACGGTAACCAGCATCTGTCAGCTGGTAGCCTCTAAGTAGGAAGATATAAATTATGTCATGCAGTTAAAAATATACTAAACTAATTTTTGGATGCTGTAAGTATAATGATGAGGTTAAGAGAAGGATAACGACAACTTTTCTGCTTGTCATTTGAGTCACTTTTGTGATTTGTCAAAGGTGCACAAGAATAGGCGGGTTTTGTTCATTGTCTTCTGTGTATAGCGAGGCCCACAGCTTCACTGGGGAATGAGAGATACAGCCAGGGTTGCCAGGCACCTTAACTGCTATGGGAGTAGACACCAGGACTGGACAGGGATTCATACGGGAATCTGGGTGTCTGGTTGAGAAAAAGGAGTTGCTTTCTATTGTGCTTTGTCAGAACTAGCATATTCATTGAGGAGGAGATTTAGAATCTATTAGAAAATCTGATCTGAGGCTCAGTGCCAATAGCATAGTAGTTAAGGCCACAAGCACTAAGGCAGGTGGGTTCGAACCCGGCCAGGGCCAACTAAACAACAATGACAATTGCAATCAAAAAATAGTCAGGTGTTGTGGCAGGCACCTGTATTCCCAGCTACATGGGAGGCTGAGGCAAGAGAATCGATCTCTTAAGCCCAAGAGGTTGAGGTTTCTGTGAGCTGTGATGCCACAGCACTCTACCCAGGGTGACACAGTGAGATTCTGTCTCAGAAAATAATAATAATAATAGTAAAAGGATGCCACCTGTAGCTCAGTGAGTAGGGTGCCGGGCCCATATAACGAGGGTGGCAGGTTCGAACTTGACCCCAGCCAAACTGCAACAGAAAAATTGCCAGGTATTGTGACGGACACCTGTGGTTCCAGCTGCTTGGGAGGATGAGGCAGGAGAATTGCCTAGGCCCAGGAGCTGGAGGTTGCTATGAGCCATGACACCACAGCACTCTACCAAGAGCAATAAAGTGAGACTCTGTCTCTAAAAAAAAAAAAAAATCAACCAACCAACCAACAAACAAATAAACAAAGACTCCGATCTGAGAATGGGTCTACCGTCCTTAATTTTAAAGGGGCTGAAAGTTGAAGCCTGTTTAGGTATAGTCTTGGTTCTCAATAATGCAGCAGGTAAAACCTGGAGCCAGGGCTGAGAAGTTTCTTGAGTCACTTTCCTAATGGTTTGTTTCAAATATTGATTTGCCTCTTCTACTTTTCCCAAAGACTGAGGTTCCTAAGAGTAATGAAAGTTATAAGTTATGCACAAAGCCTTGGAGATGCCTTGCATAATGGTCAAAGCCTGACCAAGAATTCCCTGATCTCATGCTGCCAGATTGACTTTATTATTATTATTATTTTTTATTGTTTGGGATTCATTGAAGGTGTAAAAGACTTAAGTGGCACTGATTGCATTTGTTGGGTAAAGTCCCTCCTGCAGAGAACTCAAATTGATTTTAGACTCAAATTGAATTTTATGACAAAAGTATGGAGTTTATGGTGCAGTAACTGGGAGATCCCCAAATGTCTCAGTATTCATGCCACAAAGGATTTCTCACCAAGTAATAGAGCAAGACATTGGCACTACCACAAGTTAATGAGTAAAAGGATGATTGTTACTATGACAAAATAATAGAGTGTGAACTTCCCAAGGAGCAGCTGGCCTGTGAAACCCATAGTAGTATGGGTTTTGAAAGCAAGGGGTCTGGAGAAGAAGATTAGGACAGTGTGAGCCACCCTAGTATCTGAAAGATCTTATTACTATTACCTGCCACATCCATGTGTATCCAGAGATCAAGTCCAGGGAAGGTGATGTTTGCTGCAGGGGGAGACTGAAGCAGGCCTCCTCATGTAAGAGTAATGAAGCTCCTCTGTCCCATGGGCATCCTGGCCGGTAGGGCAAAGATTGCCCCAGGCCCCATTCCATACATCTGTAGGATGGAGATATGAAGGAGATTACAGTTTGGACGATGCTTTACAAAATGCCCCTTCAGGTGGCAGATACAACATCTGGGATCATCCAAAGTGGACTCAGACTGGCCTGGCCCACAAGTGTGGCCCATAACCGGGGTGTCTCTTTCCTCCCCCATCTCCTGAGCCCTAATCTCATACTCCTCATGTCTTTTATGACTGACTGTATTGCAAGGCCAACAGCTCCTGCAAAGGTACCTCTTGATCTTGACACTAAAGTTTTTGGAGTTTTCTCCTGATGTCTGAGGCTGAGTCAAAAACTTTCTCACAAAATGACTTTTATCTCATAACTCTCAAGATCTAATGCTCTGGTCAAGCAGACTGTATCTTTCAGATACTGAAGACAAGTGATAAGATTTTCCGTCAAGGCTTGGGTGACACAGTCAGTGCCCCATAATTAATGACTTCCTCTCTGGCCATACAGTGACTGGATTTTATGCATGATGCATAAGGATCTTATTCCCACCACTGAGATTGTCATTATAATCCACACTGGGGTCTGCTATTGTTTTGTTGGTGTTCTTTCTATAATATGAGTATATTCCCACACATTGTTCTCTGTAGATCTTTTTCCTCTGATGCATGCAGGATGTCTACATGCATAGAAACCTCACATTTATATGGTAGGTCAAATTTAATTATGAAATTGAACATTATCAGATTTAATTGTGAACTCCAGCACTGTCAGAATCTTGGTTTTCAAAAGCAAGAGTTAGACAATGTATGTGGAAGAAAAGAAGGGAGAGAAGAAGGGAGGGAGGAAAAGAGGCAGGAAAGGAGAGCAGGAAGGAGGGAGAGGAGGGGAGAGGCGGGGAGAGGCGGGGAGGGGAGACATGGCAGGCACATTGTCTAAGGCAAGACTTCTTCAAACTATTTTGTATGTCTTTAAGAAGTAGTAAAATTAATATTAGCTTTTGTTATGTTTTCTTATTTCTTCCATTTTTCTTGATAAATGGAACCTTTAGAATTATGAAGAGGAAGCATATAGTTCCATAAAGTGAGAAATGATAATGTCATAGTTTATGAATAACTTAATACCTCTACAAAAACATTAAGATAACATAGCTGATGGATTCAGGGATATCAGGATTAAACAAAAAATTTTCAATGTCAAGAATCCTAAACAAATTGTTTTCCAGAGATTTTTTTTTGCCATTTGTTCAATTTACCTAACACTGGGTAGATAACATCTGAAGGGTCATCACACATGCAGCAGGATGGGCCATGCAATACTCTGTTGAATACGTACTTTCCTCTTCTCTCACTATAATATTGTATGCACCTCATGAGTGATGCCATGTAAGTGACACACAGAAACGTGTCCCTCATCCAGTTCTGTCCAGGTTGTCCTTTTAACACCGCTTTGGCTGCATTCTGTAAGTTCTAATGTACTGTGCCCTTACCTTAATTAATGGCAAGGTACTTTCTAATTCCCCTTTAGATATCTGTCATTGGACCCAGTGGTTATTTGGAAGTACATTCTTCACTTCCCCATATTTATGATTTTATCCAGATTTTTTTTTGTTATTAAGTTCTAATTCCATTCTTTTGTGATTGGAGAAATAATCTACATGATTTTCATCCTTTTCAATAAAATTAGATATTTTTATGGCCCAGTATATGGTCTAGCATGGAGAATGAATCATGTGCACTTGAGAAAATTGTGTCCTCTGCTGTTAGTGAGTGGAGTGTTCTATAGAAGTCTGATAGGTCAAGTTCATTTACAATATTGTTTGAAACTCTCTATTCCTTGTCATTTCCAGGGGCTCTGTTTATTATTAAAAAGGGGTTGTTTCAAACTCCAATGTTGCTGTTGAATTTTAAATTTCCCCCTTCAATTCTCTTTAGTTTATGTTTCATGTATTTGGGGGCCTGTTGTTAATTCCCTGTATTTTTTACAATTTTTTTTTTTTTTTTTTTTTTTTGTAGAGACAGAGTCTCACCTTGTCACCCTCAGTGGTAGAGTGCAGTGGCATCACACAGCTCACAGCAACCTCCAACTCCTGGGCTTAGGTGATTCTCTTGCCTCAGCCTCCTGAGTAGCTGAGACCACAAGTGCCCACCACAACACTCAGCTATTTTATTGTTGCAGTTTGGCCAGAGCTGGGTTTGAAACCACCACCCTCGGTATATGGGGCCAGCACCCTACTCACTGAGCCACAGGCACTGCCCAATTTTTTATAATTTTTATATGCTCCTGATGTATTGACTTTTATCATTATAAATTGTTTAGCTTTATGCCTACTTACAACCTTTTTATTTTTAAATATATTTTTCCAATATTGTTATACTATTGTCACTCCAGATTTATTATGTTTAATGTTTTTATGATGTCTTTTAGAATTTTTTAACTTTTAATCTATTTATATCTTTGCATGAAAGTTATCTGCTATAGACGTATATAGATAAATCATCCTACTGTTGATCGATTAATCTTTTCAAAATTAGCATTATTCATAAAATGTACAAACTTTTATGCTATTTTATTTTTTATTTTTATATGGCACATATCTTTTTTGGGTTCTTTATTGCTTCCTTTTGCATTAGTGAATATGATCTAGTGTATTTATTTTAATACATTCAATTTTTAACTAGGTTTTCCCTAGATTTTAACTAACTAGGTTTCCATTAGATTTTACAAATACATCTTATTACAATTACTTCTAACTTATGTTAGAAGTGGAATAATAAAGTAATTCCAATGAAATATAGTAACTTTACTCTTGCATTGCTCAATTTCTGCTTCCCTTTCTGGTGGTATTATTATTGTATATATTAAATATATGTTGTAAAGTAAACAATACAGATTATAATTAAAACGTCACATAATTATATATATTTTAATGAGCCTGAGAGAAGAAAAGGAAGCAAGTATGTTTTTGCAATGTCTGTTATATTAACCTTCTTATATACCATTTATTGTCCTATTAATTTCTTTCTTCAGATTCATTACCATCTTGGGTCATGTCCTTACTCAAACACAGCCTTTTTTTATCTCCTTACTTTGTGCTGTTATTGTCAATTAATTACATTTTTATATGCTATAATTCCAACAATACAGATATGTGCACACACCTGTTGTTTTGTAAAATGCTTTTTTAAGTTAGCTAACTAGAATAAATGTCTATTTAAGATCTCTTTTATAAGTGCTTAATACCTTTACCAATGCTATTTTTTTTCTACTTGGATTCTAATTAGAGCCAGTGGGCTTTAGATTGAAGAACTACCTTCAGTATTCCTTGTAAGACACATCTGCAAGCCACAAAATCTCTCTGATTTTACTGAACTGAAATAATTTTCATTTTTTCTTTGAGAAATAATTTTGCTTAAAATATGATTCATGGTTTACACTTATTTTTCAGTGATTTGAATATGTAGTCCTGGTGCCATGTGACGTTCATTTTTCTTAATTTGAACTTTGTTATTGATCTCATTGGTGTTCCCTTGTAAAATATGAGTTTTCATTTATAGCTTCCTTGAATTTTCTTTTTATGATTTATGATTTTGGATGTTTTTACAAAGAGATATGTGCATGTGGATAGTAACTCTCCTTCTAAGCTAGTCTGAAAATTTATTAAGATATGACATTTAGTTTTATCAAATATACTTTATCTGATGAGAAAGACAATAGTTTTTCCTCATGTTTATTAAATTATGGGTTTATGTTAATATAAATTTACTATAAATCATGTAGTGTAATATCTTAACATAGAGAAAAGAAAAAACAATTAATATTAAAATATATTTAAATAAAAAAAGATGACATGTATACATAAGCACTCAGGTTCTTCTAATAAGTGTGATGTACTTTACCCCATCCTCTGGAACAGCGGTTCTCAACCTGTGAGTCATGACCCCTTGGGGGTTGAATGATCTTTTCACAGGACTCACCTAAGACCATTGGAAAACACATATTTTTGCACACCTGAAGTAGCAACAAAAATAATTTTATGATTGGGGGTCACTACAACATGAGGAACTGTATTAAAAGGTTGCAGCATTAGGAAGGATGAGAAACACTGCTCTAGAAACTAATGGCTTTCTAATTATCAAAACATAATTTTATATTATTTTCATTTGAAATACCAAAGGGATATTTTTAATTTTCTGACACAGAGTTATATAAAAATCCAAAAGAAGTATATTAAAAAGGGTAAAAACTTAATTTATCTAATCAAAAAACAAGCATTTTAATCCTTTAAGACAAAAACTGCTTTAGAAGATAGTGAACCTCAGTAGTTAAGATCATAAGTCAAATTAAATGATATGGAAGATTTAAAGGGAGGATAGCATAGAGATTAAATAGCTTCTCTAATGAGGGGAGAGTTTGAATATTAGCTGTAAGAAGAATTTGGGACACAGATGCAAGTTTTAACTGAGGTAAGCTCATTAATCCCTAAAACTGGGTAGAAAATAATGTATTGAAATATAGATAGATGTAAAAGATTTATAGGGAGAGTCATTTTCAAATAATATTTTGGAAAGAGTAATCAATAGTGAATGTTTCACTAGAAATTGGAAGGTGATGAATTTAGTACATAGTAGTAGAGAACTGATTAAGATAGAAAGCAAAGAAATCCGATGGCCCCCAGAAAGTGAAGGAAACAGAGGAAAAGATTGATGAAGAATTGGGGAATTGAGGCACTGGGGATATTTGTTATTTGTAATGGAAAGTAGAGGTGATTACTATTTTAAAATCTCTTTCTCCTGAGAAGTAGGAGTCAACAACTAAGGGATTTTGATACCCTATTATTTTATACAAAATGTATACAGTGGTTTGCAACATAATAGTATAAAATATCTGTGTTTAAAAATTGAACAGTGCCTCTTCATCATTATTCATGTTTTACTGTTGTGTTGTATTTTATTTTATTATTAATATAAACCATTATTTCATACATCATGTTTTCTGTGACTTTATTTATTTTGGAAGTCACCCTTGATTAAATTCTTTGTAAAAAGCATACAGGAGTATTGTTTATCAATCTGCAAGCACATGTATTAGAAAATGTATCATTGCTTTCATACATAAAAAAATTCTTTTACTTAAAATTTGAAGATATTTCTCAATTGTCTATAGTACCCATTATTATGTTAATTCTATTGACATTGTAATTACTAAAAAAAGGAAAATGTGATTACCATTATTTTATGTAGTCTCCACATAGTCTCTATGCAGCCTCCACAGAAAAATTTAATGTTCAGAAACATTATCCAATGATTATTATATTTTATACTTACTGAATTTTATTTGTGAAAGTCCATAAATTGGTAATTAAAATATGTTTATGTAATACAAAACTTGCTAACTTTTTAATTTTATAGAAATCTGAACCATTATGTATCTTATAAAATTATAGGCAGATCTCATATGTCATCATTATGTGTCCGTTTCTACTTTTTATTTCAAAGTGAGTAGACAATGTTATTCACACATTGTTTTAAACTGCCATAAATGTTCTAGTGAGAAAATTGCTAGTCCCTTTCGGTATCATCATTCAACTAATTTACTGATAATCATAAGTGGACATTAAATAAATAAGTCAACTAAAAGAGTATCTACATGGGATGATATTTAGAGTTCACATTTCACAAGTCTTATTACTCACAAGCAGTAAAAAAATGCAGTCATAATGAACCTGGTAGATAGTGATTAAAAAAAGTAAAAGAAACGAATAGATTTGAAGAATATTATAGATCATGACATGTTATTTCCAGGCTATTAAACATGACCATCATGAATAATTGCAGGTGTTTAAAATTTCCATGACTTCATAAAGTATTAATTAAATGCTGAGTTTCAGGAGAAAACCATTGACTGTGCTTTTCACAGAAAGGTGCCACCTGTGTCTGAGCCTCCCCACCTCCCATGAGTGCTAAAATTATAAATTTCATGTCCATTACCAGAGGCTTATGAATTGGAATACTGCATAGAGGTATTTTGAATTCTGACTGTACACGTCATACCCCAAATGATTCGGCACACTTTCTGAGTCACATTATAATAGGGAGGAGACACTGGCAGCAAAGTCATCACTTGCATTGTGACGGTTAATTTTTTCTGTCAACTTTGCTGGGTGGTCATGCCTAAACAGGGGGTTGAATGTTAGTCTAGATGTTTATTTAAGGCTGTTTTTGGATGAAATTTAGATTTAAAACAGTGGATTTAGGGTAAAGTAGATCACCTTTCTCAATGTGTATGGGTTTCATTTAATAAATTGACTAGAACTCTGCAAACAAATGATCTTGGGGCTTGAACTTCAACATTAGCTTTCCTGTTTACCCAGTCTCCCACCCTGAAGACTCTCCTGTGTGCTTAATCATGTGAACTGGCCAGTCACCGGTGACTCAGCGTGTAATACTAGCACTCTGGGAGGCTAACGTGGGAGGATTGCTTGAGCTAGCTCAGGAGTTGGAGAACAGCCTGAGCAAGAACTAGACCCCATCTCTACTAAACTAAAAAAAAAAAAAAAAAATTAAAAAAAGATTGAGGCAAGGGGATCTCTTCAGCTCAAGAGTGAGGTTGCTATGAGCTATGATGCCATGATACTCTACTCAGGGCTGCAGTGTAAGATTCTGTTTCAAAAAATAAATAAATAAATAAACAAAATTATAGGACCATGTATTATAGACAATTTAAACTATTTTAAATTATGCACAAATTTTATGGCCAACCTGTATATATATATGTGTGTGTGTCCGCATGTGTAAAAGTACAGATACATAAATATAAACACATATACAAACATACACACATCTTATTTTTTTCTGTTGCTGTTTCTCTTAAAAAGCCTACATCCATTATTATTCAGTGATCGGTCTTCATGCTTCATATTTATCTCACATTTGCTTATGTTTTGGCATTGCTCACCCAAGGGACTCTGCACATATTCCCATCCACAGCCCACAACAGAACTGGAACACAGAACTGCCCTCACCAAAAATTAACGGTCCTCAGGAAAACATATTCTGTCCCAATGCCTAATCTTGGTTTCTTCAATCTTTGTTTTATCCTCTTAATCCTCTCTATAGAAGTTTTTCCTTTTTCCCCCTGATTTTGGAAATGCTTGAAAATCTTTTATTTATAGCATTCTTTTTATTGCAATGATCTTTTCAAGTAAATTTTTCTTGTTATTTCCAAATGTGTTTGCTTGACAATGTTCTGATGCTGCAAATAGGATTAGGATTGGCCCTCCATTGTGGACCCTTCACAACTCTGACAGGTAAGGTCACCTTGCAAGTCCTCTTAACTGCTCTCCTCTTCATTGGTCCATGGAGTGTTTAGTAACCTCAATTCTCAAAATAGTGCTTCTGTTGAAACACTAGGAGTTACTCAAATATGTCAGCGAGAGAGATCTACCTGTGCAGCCTCTTCTGTTTTTCTTTACCTATCCAGGCACTTGTCCAGGCTGGAATCACCTGGGAAAGTTTCCCTGGATCACTGGACTTGGAACTTTATGAGGGAATTAATTGAGTGGCTCCTTCCTGGCTCCTTAAGGTCGTATCTCTAAATAATGGTCCAATCATGGGCATAACTCATGGTATGAGTAATGTCCATCTCCTTTCTCCATTGCCTTTATACTGAGCAAACACAGCACTATTCTGTTAAATACATAGGTCACTACAAAATTTTTGGGACAGACTGTTATGATTCATTATTTCACTTCCAAGAAGTGAGTTTTGTCTCAAAAGATGAACTGATAAGTGTCTCCTTCCCTAGTATATTTCATAAGTGCTTGTGACAAGTTGTAATTTATTCTCTACATATATTGAGTAGAATTTACCCCTGAAGCCACTTTAATCTGGGTTTTGCTCTGTGGAAAATTTTTGAGTACTTATTTGATGTTTTTATTTAATATATGCCTGTTCATATTTTCTCTTTCTTTGCAAATTAGTTTCAATAGTTTGTGCCTCTTTAGGAATTCCTCCATGTCATCCATGTTATGTAATTGATTCTACGCATAGAATCGTTCATACTAACCCCTTAAACATGTCCCTTTTATATCAGTTGTGTCTCCTCTTTCATTCTTGATTTTCATAATTGGAGATGTCTATTTTCCTCCATCACCCTAAATAAAAATTTGTCAGTTTCTCTTCCCAAAATGTAACTTTCAGTGTCACTAATTTTCTTTATAGTGTTCTATTCTCAATTTAATTTATGCATAATATTTATGATTTCCTTTTTTTTGTACTCTCCCTTTTTCCCCCCCCCACTACACGTAGGAGATGATAAGTCACGTTTTCTGATCTAGTTTAATAATTACTGATTTTTGGTTGGATTTTTAATCCTTCCACATTCAGTGTTATTACCGATGTAGAAGAGCACATTTGCCATTTGACTTGTTTTCTAACAGTCTCGTGTACTGTGTGTTCCTATTTCCTTCTATAAATACCAACTTTGTTTGAATTAAGTGCATAACTTTTGGCATAACATTTTAAAGTCTCCAATGTTGCCTTTAGTGTATCTTTGAAGTTTATTTGTAGTTGATCTGGGGTTGAAATTAATATCTCAATGTCTGAACTAATAACAAATTAGTTCATAGTAGTGGCGTCTTAATTTTAATAGGATATAAATCTTCAGCTCCTATATAACTAAATTCTCTTCCTCCTCTTTTATACTGTTATTGGTATATCAATTGCATCTTTATACATTGCATATACATCAACACAAACTCAGAGTTATTGTGTCTTGTTTTATTTTTTAATCATATAGGAAAATAAGGAATTTTTAAAGCAAAAAAAGCCTCCATTAATCTCTATTTTATAGCTAATACTACAATTACCTTGACATGTACTCTTTATTTGTTCATATAAATTCACATAACCGTCAAATGTCCTTTTGTTTCTCTAGCATTTATTCATAATGCCTGGGTTAGGGGTACATTCTTTCAGCTTTGTCATCTGAAAACATGTCAATTCCTCTGCGTCACTGTTTTAGGGATGGTTTTGAAACATACAGAATTTGAACAAATGTGCTACTGATCAAATACCTGTATCAGTTTCTTACATTTTTGTTGGAAATATAATGTAATTTATTGTATTCCTAATTTCTAGTACCTTAGCATGTGACTGCATTTGGAGATAGGGCCTTTACATGAGGTAATCAAGTTAAAAGGAGACCATTAAGAGATAGATAGAAAAAGACTACGCACACGTAATCAAAGAAGGTAGTATGAAGTCAGAGACACAGACTGGAATAATGTAGACACAGAGCAGAAATTTGGGAAGCTTTCTGAAGCTGATGTAAGGAATCGATTCTTCCCTAGAGTTTCCAGAAGAAGAATGGCCCTAAAAACACTTTGATTTTGGCCCAGTAAACTGAATTTTGAAGTTATGGGTTTCAGAAATGTGAAAGAATAAACTCCTGTTGTTTTAAGCTATCCCATGCTTTTATAAATTGGTGGTGATTTGTTACATAAACCATATGATGAAAATACAATATGCTTGTAGCCTGCTAGATTCCCAGAAATATTCTGGAGCTTATAAAATTCTCTTTGAACATTCATTCCCCAGATTTTGCTTTTCAGTTTTATTTTAGTCCGTTGTTTATTTTAGCCTTTATTTTAGCCAACTGTTATCCACTGCCTCAAACAGCCACAATATTTAACAAGTGTCTGTAATTGTTTTGCCAAACAACCTCAGGGAAAAAGGCTTTCACTGGTGAGCTCGAGTCCGTTTGCATAAAGGCAGACTTTCTGATAGGGTCCTCTAAGAAAGCACCAGACAAGTCAACGACAATTCTCTGGGAATGGTTCTTCCAAGGAGCGTCTAATTTTCTTTTAGTCTTTGGTAGCTGTCAGGTGGTGGGTTTTCTGTGGGGTTGTCAGCTGTTGCTTTCATCACTCCTGCAGAGATGGGTGAAGAGAAGTTAAAACATTGCATAATTTGCCATCCTTTCTGAGAGTCAGCTATTTATTTTGAATAAGTTCTCCTTGTATTGCTGCAAGCCTTGGTTTAATTTTTAGACTTCTGAAAAGTTGGTGCTGAAAATACTGCCAGGGTTCTAATTGTTCTTATGTAAGAAAGAATTTTTAGAGATTCTTGTGGTGACGTTTTCAGTTATGTCCTCACACAATTTTATTAGTCAATTATGGGCCATAAACTCATAATGTGATATTTCGTGTTTTTAAACTCAAAAATTCTTCATTTATTTTTCTAAAGTTTTAAGTAAATATCATAAGCTTTAATTTTACTAATAAAAGTTTGTGTGCAATTTAAAATTGCCCATGAACTTTGTGGCCACACTGTATGTGTCTATACATATGTGTCTATACTGTATGTGTGAAAATATAGAGAGGGGGTCAAAAATGTGTATAAATTTTATGAAAGGAAGAACTGCATTAAAATTGTACTATTCAATATGAACAGATAACAAAAAATGAATATAAGCCGCATTTCAGTTCTGTCTACAATGGCGAGAGGTGCTCAAATTACAGAGGTTCTACTCTGTGTGTGTGTGTGTGTGTGGTCTATAGATCAGCATGGTCAACAACACTGATATTTAACAAGTTTTCCAAATGATAATGACCTAATGTTTACCACATCACTTTACTGAATATTTTAGACTCTTACTGCACAATTGCAGTGTGACTTTTGTCTTTCTTCAACTGTACTTTGGTACCTGCTCTGTGGATTTGCTTATACTTTGCCTCAATGCAATCATAGGCATATGTATATTGTGTTCTCTTTAGTCTCTCAAATAGCAGTTAATATATAAAGTTTGAAAGTATTTTTTTAAATCTTAATATTCTTAATTTAGAGTTCTATTCTTCCTCAACTTTGTCCTATTCCAGCCCTAAAATAATTTCAGGATGGAGGGAGGGCAGCATTGCGTCCTGTTTCCTCTTTTGTCAGCCTCCCACATAATGTGGTTTTGCTTCAGGGGGAAGGGTGTAACAAAGAAAGAGGGATCTTATTAGACTGGTCCTGTCAGAGGCTGTTTGCACTTTCTCAATTAGGTGAACATTGAAATAGACGCATTTGCTTTTTTTTTTTTTTTATTGAATGATAGCTGTGCAGACACATTTTCTTATGGGGACGACTTTGTGTTCCTTGGTTCGCTCTTGGTAACAACTATCACCAGTTTCTGAACTTACCCTGACTGACCCCCAGCCAGTGAACCCCATCTTCCTTGCCCTACATCCCTTTTAACATGGAATCCAAGCCAAATTACTTCTATAGCTGGCCCATGGAAACTTCATTCTGCTGTCCTGCAGTCCACAGTGGTAAGGCAACCCTGTGCATTCCGACCCAGTTTGTCAGCTTAGATCAATCTAGATGAAGCTTTTATATCCATCTGAGCACTAGTCAGACTCCAAAGAACATACTGCTCAAGAGGAAGTTGGAGCCAGTGAAGTCCTTTTCACTTGGCTTATGAGAGGGAAACATATCATTTCCATTCACTAATTAGAAAGAGTCTAATGCTTCTTTCCAAAATGATCCAGGCAGTTGCTATAAACTTTGTATAAAGTAGATGTGGTAGATCAAGAATGCCTGGAAAACGAGTCTTAAAATCTCTTAAGACATTGTGCACAGGTGATTTAAAAAATCTCTTAAGACATTGTGCACAGGTGATTCATTTTATGTTGTGAACATTTTTGGTATCTATTAATTTTATTTAAAGAAAGACCTTAGCTGAAATTGTTCTATTATCAACAAATGAAAATAATGTACCTAGTGCAAGAATGTTAATAGCATCACTGGATGCATGAAATGAATAAAGTAATATTTGCTTGCTCAATAAACACATAACTTGGAAATCATGTTAATATTTTCAGATTTGTAGCATCAAAAAGTTTACCACTAACAAGCTCTGCTAGATACTTCTCTTGAAAATAAACCTTTGGACAATAGAAAAAAATCTGGTACATGATAAATTGAAAAACTATGGAATACTATTTATCGATACATATTATAAATTTTAAAATTATTTTTAAAAATAATCTTTAAAATAGCAGATAGTAAGATATAAAATGATAGATTTTAGAACGTATTAGGAACAATAAAAAGAAAAAAAGTACTAAGATTATAGTCTCATGAGTAATGAGTTCCACAGATTGATAATGATGCTTTTGTATATTTCTGTGTCAAATATTTAGTGACAACTTTTAGAAGAAGAGAGATAAAATTCATAGCTTCAAATAAAGAACAGGAATAAAAAGTGACAGCTTTATCCAAGATAATAACAGGAGTTAACAAGTCTCTACATTTCCCTATAATTTAAGAAGAATAAAATTTGACCAGATCAATAACAAAAAAAAATCAAGATGCTCCTGATACATTCATGAAACATGTTTTATTGTGGACTTTTATAACAAAGTATTACATAATAAGAGATGAAAGATCTTAAAATAATGTTTTACAGATACTGATCATAATATCAAAAAAATTGTATAGTATGTCTAACCAAACCAAATCTGGACATATGTAAGAAGAGATTTTAAGGACAGAACTAGACAACCTCAGGATTGCAAGTGTCTCATAATCAAACAATGTAAAGACACATCTATAGATCCGGGCAAGCGAATCTAACCTTCTGGGAAGTGGGATAAGTAGGTGGCGTGGTCAGGGGAAAAGGGAATGTGCTTCAGTGGGAAATGCTTCCTGCTAAAGTCTGTAGATTCTTGAAATAAGCTGTTAAGGTGGATATGAGTGTTCAGTGCTTGCTGCACCTTAGGGTGCACCAACATATAAGGCCCTTGAGGGGAGGAGGCTGACTTAAGTTTAGTCAGGCTAAGTGTGTGGATAAACTCGGGGCACTGGGAGTACTAGTGCTCAGGCACTTCCTAGGCACTGGGCAATGTCTTATATTCTTAATAAATACTCAATGGATTTAACCAAAAATATCCAAATTCAAATTCTGCAGAGAAAGAAATTGTAGTGAGTCGTCTACCAGTTTATAAAACTTCTGCATAAAATAACGTGTCAGAAACAGGTGCTGAAGTAAAAGAAGGGGGCAGGGGGAGGCTACATAAGAGCTGGTAGGTGGAAAGCTGGAAATAAATGTTGATCACCACACTTTGTATACACACTCAGCATAAATCTTACATGGGCTATAAAAATAACTTAAAATAATCTTGTCCTGTGTTGAATGATAAAAAAGGCACATATATAGACACATATACACTATGAAAATATCCTATTTGATATGTTAAGTACATAAAGACAAGCAAATTTCGTCTGAAGTCTGTGTGCCTAGACTTAATGAGATAGAGAAAAAAATGATAGGTAGTATCTACTTGCTTTTTATATCTGTCAGTTGCAATAATTTTAAAGTAGTATACAACATTAAAATGCACTTTATGTGTGCATTTATGCATACAAAAGTAGATTAGATGTTTTATAATATATAAGTACTTTTAAATACATTTTGATTGTATATTAAATAATCACCAGAACAAAGGAAGCAAGAACATTAAGAATATAAAACACACATGTGAATATTCTCTCAACTTTAGTTACTCCTTTCACACCATCTACTGGCAGCTTTTGAGAATGCTCTCGGTCTCCTCCAAAATCAATTTACTTTTTCTTAAATACATTTACAAATTTCAAGTTTATTTAAAACTTGCTCTTTACGTACTTAATCTTTTACCCCAGAAAAAATATATAAATTTGTGTCTCTGGCCTTCAAATACTACTGCTTTGGTGATTGTAATATACATTAGAAAGTTAATAGCGTACCATAAATTTAGAAATTATGCAGGTAATATTAATAATCATTAGTAATTAAAATGAATTGACTTGAAATCAATGGTAAGGAAAAGTATTTTATCAACATATATAGATGATGTCGAAAACATAGACACATTGAAGAAAGGGAAAAAACTGTATTAAAATTGTAATACTCAATATATACTGGTAATAAAAAATAAATACCAGCCGTATCTGAGCATGTCTTATAATTGAAGAGATCAAACATGACTTGGGAACTATAATTTTAATACAGTTTTCTCCTTTCTTAAAGTGTGCCTATACTTTTGGCCCCATCTGTATGATCACAGATGTGATAGACAAAGTGTATTAGGCATTCTCCCTCTCTTTCTGTCTCAAAATACTTGAATCAAGATTAGGTAAATATGTGGAAAAATAGAGTCTATAATTTCTTTGTGATAATATTGGTCTTCTTGAGCTTCCATAATAAAATATCACAGACTGGGTAACCTGAACAATAGTTATTTTCTCACAGTTCTGAAGACTGGAAATCTAAAACTAAGCTACCAGCAGTATTTTTTTTTTTATTTCACCAAATTTAGGGTTAAAAAATAAAAGTGATTTTTTGTTGTTGTTGTTGTTGTTGTTGTTGTTATATGGATGAAATATAGAGTGGTCAAGGAAGGGATTTTATAATGTACCCATCACCTGAATCCTGTGCATTATATTTGATAGGTCATTTTGATCCCTCATTATTCCACACCCACTCTCCCTCCCTGAGTTTCCCAAGTCCGTTTCACCCCTCTGCATGGCCATAGGTGGCCATATATACGTGGCCATCTATCTCCTTGCGGTTTTAATTTGCATTTCCTTGAACATTAGTGATGTTAAGCATTTTTTTCATATTTGTTTGGCCACTCAAGTATCTTCTTTAGAAAATTCCCTTCAGGTTATTTGCAAAATTTTAATGGGAATTCTAGGTTGTTTGTTTTGGCTGAGTTGCTTGAGTTCCTTCTGGATTTGGGGTATTTGTCCTTTGTCACATGTATGGTTTGTGAGTATGATCTCCTATTCTGTACCTTGTTGATTATTTCTTTTGCTGTACAGAACATTTTTAGTTTATTAATACCCATGTATTTATTTTTGTTTTTGTTGTACCGGCTTCTGGGTCTTAGTCATAAATTATTTGCCTAGGCCAATATCCAGAAGAGTTTTTCTTAGGTTTCCTTCTAGAATTTTTATGGTTTCAGGTCTTATGCTTTATTTTTTAATCTCTCTTGGGTTAATTATTATATGTAATGACAGCCAGGTGTTTAGTTTCATTTTTCTACATGTGGCCCTTCAATTTTCCCAGCAGTATTTATTGAACAGGGTATCCCTTCCCTCCCTTTTAAGAGCAGCAAAGGACACGAAAGCTATTTTTTTACTGGTGAGAGAACATGGTGACAAATCTGCAGGCCAGGAAAAGAGCCCTCACCACAACCCAACCCAGCTGGCACCCCCGATCTTGGAGTTCCAGACACTAGAACTAAGAGAAAATACATTTCTGATTTCTGTTGTTTCACACACACACATACACACACACAAATATGCATGTAATCAAAAATAGTAGCATTATAGGAGGCATTTTGTTCATGAGAATTATATATAATTTTCCCAGTTTCTGGGACTTTTGGAAGCATAAAAATATCACTAATTGTCTTTTACATTTTTGAAGTCTTTCAGTGATAATGTGTGGTAATTACTACTACTTCATCAGAAGTTGACACAAAAGGTTATCCCTTTGTGACACTGTCACATTACAAAGCTCTGAGTTGCCTGATGTGATTCTAGAATTCCTTTGTCTCCTAGTCTATGTGAATTTTATTACTGAGGCTGACATTTTCAGGTGGGGGAAGTCCTAAGCAATGGGCCCGGTACAACTCTGTGATCAATCTAATTCTACGCTGAGAGGAATGGAGATGGCTTCTTCACAAGAGTCATTCTGGCTGTTTCTCCCACGTTTACCTCTCACTCAGCCTTTTGTTGGCTGAACATTTCTCCTGGTTATTTGACTTTTTATTTACTTGGAATGCGGTTCTGCTTCTGAATCCTTATAATCTCATATTGTTATCCTGTCGTAACTGTAAGACTTTATATGATTCAACCACAGGTCATTACATCAAAATGTTGAAATGCTCTTATTTTCCAGAACATATTTATATCACTTGCCACCTTGGACCAAATCATCTTCCTTAAAGTACTTGATTCAGGATTTCTAATATGTGCATTCAAACCTGCAAAACTGTGCTGCTTGCTTTAACACTCTGACCAAGTGGTCTTGATCATAATAGTATCACAATATGTTACACCTAAAAATATCATTAGTAACCTGACACTCCGCTGAGTTTATTTATCAAGTCCGGGAGTCTCTGGACATAATCTTTGGGGGTTTCCAAGATATAAAAATGAATTTTCAGCAAAAAGTGATAGTTTAACCTCTTTGATCCCCATTTGGATATAGGTGATTTCCTTCTCCTGCCTGATTGCTCTGGCTAGGGCTTCCAGCACTAGCTGAATAAAAGTTATGACAGTGGACAACCTTGTCTAGTTCCAGATCTAAACAGAAAGCTTACATTTTTTTCCTACTGTGTACTACACCAGCTGTGGGTTTGTCTTATACGACTTTTATAATTTTTAGCTGTTTTGTCCATGCCTATGTTGTTAAGAACTCCTTTCATAAAAGAGTGCTATGTTCTGTCAAATACGTCTCTGCATCTATCAAGATGATCATATGGACTTTAATTTGCTTCTATTTATGTATTGAATCACAGTTATAGATTTACATTATGTTGAACCAACCTTCATCTCAGGAATGAAGCCAACTGGTCTTGGTGGATTATTTTTTATATGCTATCTAATTTGATTTGTTACAATTTTATTGAGAAACTTTTTGCCTCTGTCTTCCTGAAGGATATTGGTCGACAGTTTTCTTTTCTTAGTGTGTTCTTTCCTGGGGTTTTGTATCAAGGCAATGCTGTCTTCATGGAGGGAATTGGGGAGCATTCCTTCCTTCTCAATCTCATGAAGTAATTTCTGTAGTATAGATACCAATTTCTCTTTGTAGGTTTGGTAAAATTCGACTGTGAAGCTGTTTGGTCCAGGACCTTTTTCACTAAGAGGATTTTTATGGTTACTTCAATTTCATTATTTGTTATTGGTCTGTTTAGTAGTCCTATTTCTTCCTAATTTAGCCTAGGAAAGTTGTGTGTTGCCAAGAATTTGTCCATTTCTTCAATGTTTTCCCATTATGGTTCCCAGGTTCTTATAATATTCAAAGATGATGTTTTGTAATTTCTGTGGTAGCAGGTGTAATATCTCCTTTTTCTTTTTTTTGCAGTTTTTGGCCGGGGCTGGGTTTGAACCCACCATGTCTGGCATATGAGACTGGTGCCCCATCCTTTTGAGCCACAGGCGCCACCCTCCTTTTTCATTTCTGATTGAGCTTATTAGGCTCCGTTCTTTTCTGTTTTTGGTTAATATAACAGGAGGTCTGTTGATTTAGTTTATATTTTCAAAGAACTGACTTTTTGTATCATAAAAATGGAAAGAAAACACCACATGTACTCACTTTGAAATTGGAGCTAATTGATTGATACCCATTTGCACATGATCAATTATTTCACTGGCTTTGTGCAATACATTTCAATTACAATTTTCTGTTCAGCTTTTCTCACCTACACAAATAAATTGTGTATATAGTGGTTAGAGGAAAAAAATACATATGCACGTGTTTATGCAACTGTGTGTAAATAGTTGTCCTTTATTGTCCGTAGGGTATTGGTTCTAGAACTCTTCATAGACACCAAAAGGATTCTCAGGCCCTGTCTATAAACTGGCTTAGTATTTCCTCATAACCTATACATAGACAAGGGGTTAAATGTAAGAGTTAATATGAACGACTACCGGACTTGCAGTCTAACACCTTGTTAGGATCTACTGTGTAAGTACATAATTTAGCCTTGCCCAAAGATATTCTGCAGCATTTGGCCTCAGCTTTTGGGAGGTAATCTAAATCAGACCTAATAAAATTATCTTTGTTTTGGTTGGGACTGGCTTACCTTTATGTTTTTAACATTTTGTTCTGATTGTTCTGTTGATTTTTCCAGAAAGACCAACAATGGACCTCAGGGTATAGGTGTTAGGTCATGCAGTATAAGTTAATACAGAAGCTGAGATCAAGCACAAGGGGAAGCAATAAATCAAATACATTCACTCAATGAAAACTACAAACAGAGGCTGGGGTGAGTCCCTCTCTGTGTTAATACTCCGTATGGATTTTACACAAGGATAGCTGAAGAGTGCGGAGCTCTGACTTTCCAAGGAGAGAACTACAAAAGTCCCTCATGTGGAACCCTCCCACACTCTGGCCAGTGTTATCTTTCTTTGACTTTAATCTGTACCCTTTTTCTAGCAAGTTAGCAAGCTTGAGGGTGATTTTGAACACCCTTTGAATTTGCAGTTTATATTAGAAGTAAAGGCAGTCTGTGGAGAATTGTGCCCTCAAACTTTGCATTTTGGTTAACTCTGGGCATTTGCTGTGAAAAATAGATGTGCTAAAATAACACTGAATTACTGAAATATGTGGCCTGGGGGAAACAGGGGAGAAAGGGTAATAATGATAAATCTCTGATTTCTGAGTGGCCACAGAGGTTACCTATTTGATGGAACAGCAGGTAGGCTGTAATCAGTGACTGGTGGTAAAACTGACCATTATAATTTAGAAATGATGGATCTAATATGTAAAAAGTTGGCTCACTGGATGCATAATGAAATACAAATGACAACAAATAAGGAAAATGTGCAGTACCTGATTTTTGTTACCTGTAGTGGATAAAATAAGAGGGAATACTTGTCTGGATCCTGGTGCTGGGCCAAGCTTGCATCCTGACAATTACCACTTCAGCCTCTGGCCTCAGGACCATTACCAAAAGAACAAATGATGCTGAAACAACACAAAGTAAAGAAGATCAACCCAGCTTGAATTATAATCAGGAAAGAGAAATTGATTTCAAACAGCAGCCTGCTTATATTTAGAGTTATTAAGAAATGGGATGAATGCAGTCAATGTTAATATGATCAAAAAAAAGTTACACAAAACAGAGCCCCTGTTGGTTCTCCAGTGTTGAAGAAACCTAACGTAATCTGCATCATCACCCACCTTAAGGAAACTTGGAGAGGCACAAGAAAGCAATGACAATCATAAACATGACTTCCCATGGCCTGCAACAGTGACCCTCAATCTAAGCAAGATGAGGGCTGACAGGCATGGGTCTTCTGTCTCAAGCCCTAGAGGGAGGCCAAGGGTAAATGCACATGGTGGGTGAAATGGTCAGGGAGGGAGATACAGTTTGGGGATGCCTTGAAATGTAAGCTTTATATCCTGTGGTTCTAAAACTTGTTGGTGAGGCCCTATTGAGGCTACAGTTGGATTGGAAAGATATAGGGGCATGAGAGTGTGTGGGGTTAAGGTAAAAGTCTGGATAAAAAATGGGTATGTTAGAATAGACTTTATGTATTTGGGGGATGAACACTGTGTCTGACTGGGAGAATGTTCCCTCTACCTAGAATTGTAAAACAGAGGGATGTAAAGCCACTGTTTCCTAAATATTGATTATCATTGCTAAACAAAAATCATAGGATTGCTTGAGCCTGTACAGATTGTTAGTTTGCTGTACAGTAACTGTGTGGGGTACAGACTAGAGATTACTGTGTATGCTACACACAAAATAGCACTTAAATTTTGGTAGCCACATTTTTGTTTAGGAGACTGAAACCATCCTCATAAAATTGAGGGAAACAAAGTTTCTGAGACTTTAACAAGAGCGTAATTCATGATAAGCATTAGCTAGCTTATATCCTGTGACCTCTTTTCTTTTTTTAAATTTACTTATTTTTTATTAAATCAGAGCAGTGTACATTAATACTGTGGGGTACAGTGTACTGTTTCTGTATAAAATTTGAAATACTTCCATCCCACTGGTTAACATAACCTTCATATCTTTTTCTTAGTTATTGTGTTAAGACATTTATAATTGTTCACTGTTTAAAAGACATATAGCCTTTTGTCACAAAGTCTCTTAACTTTTTTTAATTGATCCTATCGATAACATCTTCAATGTTCTGAAATCTAGAACTATTTCCTAAAATAGTCTCCAGATCTCTCATTTGAATAGGTCCCCTGATGCCTGCCTCCTGTTGAGGAAGTGACTCAAAGCATAAATGCAGTCTCTACATCCTATAATTTCATCCCTCAGACTGAGCCAATCAGTTACACCAATTCTTTTGTCTGTCTGCCTGCCAGAATTTCTTTAAAACTCTCACCCCAGAACTTTTATACATTACAAATTAGTATGAGAGTACAGATGTTTAGATTACTTTATGTACAATTCTAAGGTAAGGTTCAAGTTGTAGTTAAAACTTTCACCCAGGGAGTGTGCTGAACGCCCTCACATTGTGCGCCGTAGGTGGGATCCCCCAATTGCCCTCCCTCGTCCCTCCAATCACCCTCTCTCCTCCCTCTCCCCTCCAACCACCCTCTCTCCTCCCTTCTCCCCTCCACCACCCTCTCTCTTCCCTTTTCCCCTGACCCTTGCTGGACAATATTTGTGTTTTATTCTTTTGTAAGGAGTTTCTTTTGTAGGTGTTTAGAAAGCTGAACTAAAGGGTTCCTTCCAACTTTTCAACTTCTCATTCATTCTTGCCCAATTATTAGATTTTTACTGTAACTCCTGCTGGTTCAGTGTATTGATTTGTAACTGCACAGGGGAAAAATGAACCTGGTGGTCGTATATCAAATTTTTGAGAGCCAGCTAAGAGTGTAAGCCCCTTATAGGTACTTTTCAAAGGTTCAGCACACCCTCATGGCTACAGTGGACCCAGACACTAGCCTAAGGGATCAGTTGGTCTTTTCGAACCAAGAGCCATCCCCCGTGTCTTTCCCACTGAAGGGGCACTGCCAACCTGTACACGTAACACGTCAGTCTGCTTGCAGCAGAGTGACAGTCTCTGGAACTGGAAGACATCTTTGGTGGGTGTTCTTGGCTCAACCAGCATCCCTTCCCTTCCTCCCAATTTGTCAGCCTCTTTGCATGTCTTGTGGCCTGTCTTCAGGGCCTATAGATTCACCCGAATTCATAGGAAGAGTGTTATTTAGGGGTGTATTCTCCCCAAACTAGAAGAATAAAATGAACTATTTGTGAGAAATACTCATGGTTTTCAAAATCTGGAATTCTGATTCAAAAGGTCTTTTGTTGATCTCTGTCTCACTATGTCTACGTACAAAACTCCAGGAAAAACGCTTGTTTCACCCAGCTTGACTCCAGCAATGTCTGTTTTTCTTTAGTTTTGTTGTTGTTTTGTGTGTGTATGTGTGTGTGTGTGTGTCTGTGTTTTATATGCAGTGTAATTTTTGTCTTAGCTGGCTCGGGAAACATTGACTTAATTTTCTCAAGTAGTCCATTGGGCTGCATTTTGCAAAATTGGGGGGCTTTTGCCTATGATTCCATGAAACAAAAGAAAATGTTTTGCTTTTACAATATGGTCTGGTCCTAACACTCACTGATTTGGGGAACTGTAGCTGATGAATGGCTCCCCTAATTATAACACTGTCTTGCTGTTAAACCTATTCCATAAGAAGAAAGAAAAACGAAATGAAATTCCCTATGTCTAGTGTTTTATGCTACTTTGTCAGAATAGGCTGATGCAGCAAAAAGTAAAATTATGGTTCAGCAGATCAGTAATGAAAAAAAAGCCCATCTTGCCTGGGTCCAAGGAAAAATATGATGATACTCCGATCATCTAGTTAAGCCAAAGACTCCTCCTTTTCCACGTATGGGAACTCCAAGGCCATGGGACTTGCACCTGAGGGTTGGTACCAACATCCTTAAGGTCAGGAACCTGGAATGACAAGAATGGTCTCTCTTTCCCAAACTGAGTGGGAAACTCAATCTGGCCAGGGTGCCACTGGAGGACTATTCCTTCTTTGGCAGATACCCATAGGAGGCACTGATGCTGCCAGCAGTTGGCTTAGGGGCTTATCTGGATCCATTCTTGCTTTCTACCTATGATTTGTTCAGTTAGAGAAAATAACATGTGTGCATATCAGAATAACCAAAAATGAAGAGTACTTCTTTTCTTCTGTATTTGCAACCCACAATCCTACTCAGGAAGAAGTTCAAAATCTGCTGTACACTTACTAAGTTTGGAGGAATGAGAATGGTTTTAGGTAAGACCAGAGAAGAGGCTGAGTGCACACCTGCCGACTCCCCTGAAAACCTGGTCAGGGCTGCTGCTCAGTGCACAGTGCTCACTGCAGACCCCAGATGGAACGTACACAATGGACACAGATCTGAGCTTGAGCATGACTGTGATTAGGATTCAGTTTGCCTCCTTAAGGAAGTGCCTAAACAGAGGAGTCTTAATAAAGTCCAGGAAGTCAGGTAGAGGCCACATGGAAGCCCTGGGAATTCTTAAAGTGAATTTTCAAGGCATTTAGGCAGCCCTGACATCCACCTGGAGGACCTAGTAAATTTGTAAATGATAAATATGACCTTTTCCAAAGTGGTCCTGACATTCAAAGGAAAGTTAAAAATATGGACAGGACTGTAGGTATGTCTGTGTCTCAATTAAAAGTGATTGCCTTCAAGGTATTTACTGATCCAAATGAGATAATGGAGAAGTAATAACAGGGAGAGATGAAACAGCAGGTTCGTTTTCTGGCTGCTGCCTTGACTGTAGTAGTTCCAGAGTCGTGATAGGTGAGTGAAGCCATGTGGGTCATAAATACATTTTCAAGGGTAAAAAAAATTAGATAAGTAGTCTTTTTTATTTTGTAAATGAAAATATATGCTTTTGATTATACTTGTTATTTTGGGCATCATAAGAACCTTTACTATCATTGTTGCTTTTTGGGAAAAGATGGGAAATTCATCCCCATCTGTCTTTACCTACTAGATGTGTGACCCGCAGATATGTATCTCATTATCACTTTGGTTATTGTTATTACTGGAGTAATTTGCATTTTAGGCATCTTACACCATGCTGAAATTGTTTCTTGCCTCCCTTTATTTAGATACCCTTAAAGGCTCAATGTTCAGGTAAGATGTCTCTCCTCACTGCTGTGGCTTTAACTGTCCCCCTGCACTCTTTTCTAGTACAAGGTTTAGAATGGCACGACAATGCCATAGTCAAACTAGCTTAGAGTGTTTCTACAAGAGAGAATCTCTCAGACCATTGCATTTGTGACTGTCTCCCTCAATATAGTTAAGATACATATTGATCACTGGTAATACCTGTCACATATGCTTCCAGGTGTTCTGATCTCATTTTATATCCAGACTGACCCCTTTCCTTGACTATCTTCTCAGTTCAATTAGTCATATACTAAGACTTACTTACCTCTTATTTTAACCTGCCCCTTGTTTCTCAAATTGGATGGTCCTACTGGACTATAAGACTTTCCCAGTTTGGTCCTTGGGCTATTAGAATAGCAAATGCAATCTGGATCAAGAGCAGAGTCAGGCTAAGAATGTATATGTATTTGTTGTGCCAACAACTTCTGCATCTGGGATATTACATATATGGTTTTGGGGGAGCTTGCAAGCAATGTGGTCTCTGGCTTCACTCCATATTATCCCCTGAATGAGACTATTAATAAGCACAACTGCGGGGACATTACCTGTGCACCCCCTGCCTGTACTTTTACTTGCAGTTTGGGATCAGAGCCTCCTTTGCAGGGATGGACCCACCAGGGTCTCCACAGTGTGTAATGAATTCTTGCAGGATACTGCAAGGAAGTTTTATTCCTGTCATCTTCAATTCAATGCTTATTACGCCCCTTGTCAGCTGAAGAAGACAGAGATTTACCACACTATTCCTACTTTTTTAGCTCACACTTCAGGAGTAAGGGGAGATCAAGCCCAGGAAGGCTAAAATCATCCTTATAAAATTAACTGAAGCCAGTTTGCTTGGGTTTTCACTATGGTATAAGTTTTAAAAAGTACTTACACTAAACATTAACCAGTTCTTACTTCACAGTCCTCTCTCTAATCGCTGCTAACTGTCTAACAGGCACGTGGCTGAAGCTGTTTTCTAAGATATTTTCCAACTCTGCATCCCAACAGGCTCAATGATGTCAGCGACCTGTATCTGCTGCTGAAGAACTGACTATGAATGCAGTTTCTATGTCCTTGTAATTTCATCCTCCCAACCCAGCCAATCCATTTTTCCAAGTCCCAGTCCCCTTTCTGACAAAATTTCCTTAAAAACTCCAGCTTATAACTCCTAAAGGAGATGGTTTCCAGGGGTTCCTCTCATTTCCTTGTTCTATTACTTGATAATTATTAAAGTCTTTCCTTGCTATAGCCCCTCCAGGCTCAGTGTATTTATCGGTTACTGTGCAGTAGGCAAATGAACTGGGTGGTCTTATAATGAGTTACCAGCCTGTAATGGACATTACTCAAAACTGTCCATATGACAGAGGATATAATGTCATAAAACCTACAATTCCCATATTATCTTGGGTCATGTCACAGAAACACTCTAATAGGGTAAACAGCGTCTGTTAAAGTTCCATAATAAACTGGACATGGTTTCCACAGGCACCGTGACCAGGGTAATACAAGGAGGCACTCATGAGCAGGCAGCCTCTCTCCCTTAGGGATGACCCCGGAACCTCCTCAGGAGCTCTGAAACACTTTAAGCTGGGCTCTTGTCCACTTAGGCAGTGCCCTATGAAGATTTCTTTGACAACCAACAAAATTTTTTTTCTTTGATATATGGATGGACGTTTCAAGGTGAATAAATGGCATCTTGTTTAGAAACAGGTGCTCTGACTGAAGCCAGGAAAAGCAGGTCATAACAGTGGTTGAATTGCGAGGACTTTGCCCTTATATTTGGGTTTCTACTGAGTCAGGGTGGTGGGTGATGGATTGGCCCTATGGTCAGGCAAAGGGGCTTATAAAAGTTATGTCCATATAAAGCCTAGCCCATTAGGAATCACTATAGGGATGTAGAAAGTACATTATAGTAAGGCAAGTCGATGCTTATCACAATAGCTTTGTTCCCCGAGCCCTTCCACCACAGAAAGAGAACAACGGAGCCCTGTGTCTGGAATATTTCCCACTCTGTCCTATGGATCCCCCTCCTGTGGTGGTTTTAGGTTGCATCTTTTTTTTTTTTCTGTTATAAATTGTAACTATGAATGAAAGAACTAGCCATAAACTCTGAGTTCTTTTTACAAATTTCAGGGCAGTTTGAGGAAGCCCCTGAACTCGAAGGCATTAGAAGGGAGGGAGTCTTCTGGAAGACCATATGCCTATAAATATTATGGTTGGCTTGAAACTCCTCAACTTACTTCAAACCCTCCAGCATATTTTTAATCTTAGTTTTTCATTTCTGCCATCTCAATTGCTCACATTCCTATCGTAAAACCCTTTATCAGAGTAGGCACAGACTGAATTCTCAGGAGAATTAAAATGAAAAACGTGGATTTCTTTGAATTATGACATCTATACTTTCAAAATATGTTTCCAGCTAAGTGCAGTGGCTCACGCCTGGAATCCTAGCACTTTTGGAGGCCGAGGCGGGTGAATTGCCTGAGCTGACAGATTCGAGACCAGCCAGAGCCAGTGTGAGACCTTGTCTCTAAAAATAGCTGGGTGTTATGGTGGGTGCCTATAGTTCCAGCTACTTGGGAGGCTGAGGCAAGAGAATTGCTTAAGCCAAGAATTTGAGGTTGCTATGAGCTGTGATGCCACAGCACTCTACTAAGGGTGACCAAGTGAGACTCTGTCTCTGAAAAAACAAAACAAAAAAAAAATATATATATATATGTGTGTGTGTGTGTATTTATATATATGTTTCCATGCAATAAAAACACACCTATAGTGAATTTTGTGGGATAATTTAATACCATCAATATCCATTCACCTTTATATAGTTATCTTTGAAAAATCTTTATTCCTGGCTCGGCACCTGTGGCTCAGGTGGCTAAGGCGCCAGCCACATACACTTAGGGTGGCGGTTCGAATCCAGCCTGGACCCGCCAAAACAACAATGATGGCTGCAACCAAGAAATGGCCGGGGTTGTGGCGGGCGCCTGTAGTCCCAGCTACTTGGGAGGCTGAGGCAGGAGACTCGCTTGAGCCCAGGAGTTGGAGGTTGCTGTGAGCTGTGAAGCCACGACACTCTACCCAGGGGGATAGCTTGAGGCTCTGTCTCAAAAGAAAAAAAAAAAGAGAAAAAAGAAAAATCTTTATTCCTGTGGCCAAATATTCGCTGTCTTTTTTGCCTTTGGTTACTGGTGCACTATTTTGATTGCTGTTGTTGTCTTGCAATTTCCAAACACACCCTACAGGTTTTTGGGTCCTGCTTATTTTAACCTTACTTGGAGCAGTTTTAATTTCATAGAGTTTATTTTATAAGGATATTAACTTGTTTTTTCTTAAGCATTATTATAATATTCATGCTAAATGTGATTTATTCATATGTATTTTGAGAAAGTGCCTTTTATTTGTGAACTTTAAATCCTGTAAGTGAGCGGCCGTGAAGGTGAACTGTTGCTTCATCTCTTACTAAGCAGGCATCCTCAGCCACGCTTTACTTTTCCTCATGGTGATTTTTAAGATAAGTGAAACAGCTTCTTGCAAAATAATTATTTTTCTATAATAATTCATACTACGCTTGGGGGAAAGACTCTTACAATACAGCACAAAATGCCTAGTTCTATATGGGATACGGCCTCTGTCCCCCTCCCAGGCCTTCTGCCTTAGTTGTACAGCCTTCCTGTTCTGCTGCATCATTGTGTGAAGGGTTAACATCCTCCAAATCCCAACTGTTAGGGTTCTAAAATGCAGTCGTGTCTCCTTCATTGTGTAGATTCATCATTAGACCACAATGTGGGAAGGGACACAGCGTCGGTAGAACTACCCAGTTCTGGCTGTTTTCATGTTTTCCCACCTTTGCTCCCTGTACAGGGGTTGATCTACACAGCATCCTCACTGTAACGAAGGCACAGACTTTTCATGGATATTTACTGATTCTGGCCATAACCTCATTTTCCCTTACGATCTTACTCTGACCCAGTGTTGCCTAGACTGCTTGAATTCACTCTCTCCCACAGCCATTGCTTACCTCCTGTTTTACCACTAGATGGTACTCATATATTTTTGGTATATTTCAAATACACAACTTTGTTATTCTGATAAGCAGAATTTAAATGATCAGAAGTATAAATAGCTCCAAATGTGAATTCTAAATAAATTATAATTTTAGATGGCTTCAAACAATTTAGTTATGACTATAAACAACACATCATGTAAAAATCAAATGTTAACTGCAGATATTTTTGTATGGATTTTCTATAGTTTTTTACTGTATATAGGTGGCAATATAAAAGTGTAACAACGATAATGATGTTCAATTTACAGTAAGTGTATATATATAATTATTCACTTTTTAAATTCTAACATTTTGTTTTGATGTGGTTTGTATCCCTCTGTATTACTTCTCAGTTAGGTGTATATAGTTTGCTTCTCTGTTTAAATGGTATTTAACATTCCAAAGGAATTACTGACTATTAATTAGAGATCACATCTGAATGTTACTTTTATATACAACAAAGTCATTTTGGCTTAGTGTAGTTCAAATGCTATGCTAAGTGTTGGACATTTGTTAAATAATTTATCACTGTACCAGCCCAACACAGTAGATACAGCTTTAGTCTTCATGAAAGGAAACTAGGAATTAGATAAATTAAGTACCTTCCCCAGAGGCACAAAGCTAGTAATTTCTAGATGTTGGAAGCTCTCTGCTTCCGATTACATAGTCTTCATTATTATATAATATCGGGTAGTACAATAGCAATAATGTTGTTATTATAAAAATTTCCACTTTTCTGCACCAGTGGAAAAAATAATTGGGGCTTACAAATCCATGTTTAAGCAAGAAAAATAAAATCTCTAGTTTTATGGTTTTTGTGGAAAGAACAAAGATTAATACTTACACTTTTCATGAGGTCAAAAGTTGAACGTTAAGAATCTGTGGCAAATGAAAAGACTTTATTATCATGGCCATCTCATTATAACTTACTCTTCACCTCTCTATTTCTTTGCTGCTTATTGATATTAATTTAGTGTTTCTATGTCATTTTTTAAGTCTATGTAAGGGA
>NW_003852428.1:4281363-4284345 GCF_000181295.1 Otolemur garnettii | reverse complement strand
AAAAAAAAAAAAAAAAATATATATATATATATAAATAAATTCCTTTATTTCAATTTCAGTGATTATTTTTCTGACAGAGGTTGGAAATAAAATATTAGAGGAATTTGGCTTAGGAGATTACTTCGTGGATTTATTTTATATATGCAGGGTGGTCTGAGGATAAAGAAGTCATAAGAAAGAGTTAATCTCCTCAGTATGTAGTAGGAAATACTTAGCTTTAAGTTTCATGGAAGAGAGGTATGAGGAGATATGACAGAGACAAAATGGGAAAGAGAATGAGAAGAAAAAAGATGATGAGGAAGAATGATGAGAAAAAATAAAATAAAAATAAAGACTGATGTCCATAACAAATTAGAAAATGAAGGCTTTGGGAAAAGATATTTTATGAAACTATTACACATCATAAATAATGACAATATATTAACATAAACGTATTAATATGTAATAGTTGCATGTTTGCCCAAACTGTGAAGGGGAGGAGGGAAGGGAGATAAGGAGAGGGTAGTTCATGGCAAAATGCTTTTTTTTTTGAGACAGAGTCTCAAGCTGTTGCTCTGGGTAGAGTGCTGTGGCACCACAGCTCACAGCAACCTCCAACTCCTGTGCTCAAGTGAGTCTCCTGCCTCCGCCTCCCAAGTAGCTGGTACTACAGGTGCCTGCCACAATTCCCGGCTAATTTTTGGTTGCAGCCATCATTGTTGTTTGGCAGCCCCAGGCTGGATTTGAACCCGCCAACTCAGGTATATGTGGCTGGCACTTTAGCCACTTGAGCCGAGCCGGAAAAATGCTTTCTAAGTAACTTATAGTGTGGTAGTTTGATGCAAAACTTCCCAATCCCTACTCCCTCTTCTCTAGTCATTGGTTTACATTTGTTTCACTCTAGCTTAGTGAATTTGTAACATTATAACATTGACATCCAATATTTGGGCAATCAGGGAGGAAAAATTAACATGCAGAACAGGATGTAT
The DNA here is from genome assembly GCF_000181295.1 of Otolemur garnettii. Lineage (NCBI taxonomy): Eukaryota > Metazoa > Chordata > Mammalia > Primates > Galagidae > Otolemur > Otolemur garnettii. The sequence continues at coordinate 4,283,377 of NW_003852428.1, read as the reverse complement.
GCCACAACAGAATTCACAGGTCTGGAGGAAAAACTGTGTCCACTCCAGAATTGACTAGGAGAGTAAGACCATGTATCTGTCTCAAGATACCTGAAGATATGGAGCAGGTTTCTACAGATAATTGGATTAGGAAAAAGGCCATTTTTTCAAAGAGTTGTCCATTTTCAAGCACATATTTAGGCCCATTTGGGGACACGCATACATACATATTTTATTTTTAACGATACATAGTATTTGTACATGTTTGTTGGATAAGTATGCTACTTTGTTGCTTGACTAGAATATAAAATGATCAAGTCCAGGTATTCAGGGCGTCTGTCCCCTGTTACTTAACACTTCTGTGGGGAGCGTGTCAAGTCCTCGCTTCTAGTTCTTTTGAAACATACAATACACTGCTGTTAACCATAGTCACACTGCACAACTATGTAATACAGGAACCTATTCCTTCCACTTAACAGCATGATTGCACTCATTCACCAAAGTCTCTCTGTTTCTCTCCCTTCACGCAGCCACACCCCTTCCCTACTCTCTGGTGTCTATCATTGTGATTTTTACCTCCATGATATCAACATATTTCAGCTCCCATATACGAGTGAGAACATAGGATATTTGTCTTTCCCTGCTGGCTTATTTCACTTAATACAATATAATGACGGGCACTTCCATCCATGTCACTGCAAATGACTTGATTTTGTTTTTTATGGCCAACAGTATCACATCATGCATAGATAGCACATTTTATTTATCCATTCATTATTGATGAACACATAGGTGAACCCCATCTTTGCTATCACAAATAAGGCTGTAATAAAGGTGGGGTGCAGGCATCCACTTGACATACTGATTTCTTTACCCTTGAACAATACCCCAGTAGTGGCATTGCTGGATTGTACGTTGGTTACATTTTCAGATTTCTGAGAAATAACTATACTCTTTTCTAAGCTGGCATTACCAATTTATGTTTCCACCAACAGTGCACAAGCATTGCCTTTTCCCCCCCACTTCCTTGTCATCATCTGTTATATTTTATGTTTTTAATAATAATCATTCTAACCAAGGTAAGATAATTATCTCATTTTGGTTTTGATTTACATTTTTCTGAAGATTAGTGAAGTTGAACATTTTTTTCTATTTCTGTTCTTTGTTCCCTTTTTAATGGGACTGTTTTATTCTCTAGTTGAATTTTTGAGTTTCTTAGGTTTTCTGTATGCTGGTCCTTTGTTGGATGAGTGGCTTGCAAACGTTCCTCCCATTTAACCGGCCATCTCTGTAGATTCTTACCTCTCTGCTCCTCTGTTCATTGTTTCTTTTGCTGTGCAGAAGCTTTTTAGTTTAATAAGGTCGCATTTGTATGTGTATATTTTTGTTTTTGTTGCCTGTCTTTTGAGGTCTTACACACAAAATCTCCAGTGTTCTAGAGTGTATGTCCTATGTTTCCTTCTAATCGTTTTATAATTTGAGGCTTTACATTTAAGTTTTAATGTATCTTAGGTGGTTTTTGTATGTGGAGAGAGGTCTCCAGTTCCATTCTTTGACATATGAATATCCATTTTTCCCAGCGCCATTTAGTAAAACAGGTGTTTTTCCTCCACTTATGTTCTTGACATCTTTGTCCAAAATCAGTTGAGTGTAAACACATGGATTTATTGCCGGGTTCTCTTTTGTGCTCTATTGGTCTTTGTGTCTGTCTTTATATTAATGTCATATTGTTTTGATTGCCTGCCTTGTCATGTATTATGAACTCAGGATGCAATGTCTCTATCTTTGTCATTTCAGGTCAGAATTGCTTTGACAATCCAGTTACTTTTTTGTTTCCATATGCATTTTAGGATTTATTTTTCTGTTACTGTGAAATAAATGGCATTTTGTTAGGAATATCTTTGATTCTATAGATATTTGTGGTCATTTTAATATTAACTTTTCTAATCCATGAGCCTGGGGTGTGTTTCCATTTGTTCTGTCCTATTCGATATTTTTAATTCAGTGTTTTGTAATTTTCTTTATAGAGATCTTT
>NW_003852428.1:4257106-4279975 GCF_000181295.1 Otolemur garnettii | reverse complement strand
CTAGGTCATGGAAGAAGCCCAAGTGTCCATCAACCCACAAATGGATCAACAAATTTTGGTATATGTAAACCATGGAATATTATGAAGCCTTACAGAAAGATGCAGACTTTACCTCTTTCATGTTTACATGGATGGAGCTGGAAAATATTCATCTTAGTAAAGTATCTCAAGAATGGAAGAAAAAGTATCCAATGTACTCAGCCCTACTATGAAACTAATTTAGCCCAAAAATATGGGGAAAGAGGAGAGGGCGGGGAGGATGGGTGGAGGGAGAGTGATTGGTGGGACCACAACTATGGTTCATCCTACAAGCGTACATGTGAATCTTTCTAAATGTAGAATGTAAATGTCTTGACACAATAACTGGGAAAATGACATGAGGGCTGTGTTGGCTAGTTTGATGAAAATATTTCAGATTGTATATAGAACCAGCACACTGTACCCCATGACTGCATTAATGTACACAGCTACGATTTAATAAAAAAATAAAATAAAATTTTGGAGTAGTTTGAGGAAAATTGTTATGAGTTCTTTGTAAGTTTTGTAGAATTCAACAATTACGGAGATTTTTTTTATTACAGATCCAATTTCATTGCTTGCTATCGCTCTGTTATTACTTCATGATTCAGCCTTCGGTAGAGTGTATATGTCCAGGAATTTTTCAGTTTTCTCTAGGTTTTTCAGATTGGTCATGATAACCTTTAATGACCTTTTGCATTTTGATGGTATCAGTTATTATGTCCCCTTTATTCTTTCTCATTTGGTTTGTCCCCTCTTTTCATGGCCAGTCTGGTTATTGCTGTATTGATTTTTTTTTAATACAACCTGTTATATTTTGATACTTGGTTTGTTTCTTAGTCTCTATTTTATATAGTGCTTTTGTGAACTTTCTAATTTCTTCCCTTGTATGAATTCAGTTCCTGGGGTGCATTATTATATCACTTATTTTAAACCTTTCTTCTTTTTTGATGTGGGCATTGATTCCTAGAAACTTTGCTCATATCACTGTTTTTCTGTATCCCATAGGTTTCATTATGTAGTGTTTAAATTTCCACTTCACCAACAGTCCAGTGCTGCCCTTCATTTGCTGTGAAATGATTCCTTAGATTAGAAACAATGGTGTGTGGAAGACCATGCTGGTGGACAAGGCGTTCTGTAAGTGCATGCAAAGTAGTCTTGGAAGAAAACGTTAAGTACAGGGAAAGGCAATCCTTATGAGAAGTAAATATCTATTCCTGTAAGAATAAAGAAGGAACAAAACGCTACTCCTTCCCTGATAGAAATAGTCCTATATTCTTCTAAATGAAGTATCACAAGAATTAAAAAAAAAACCAAGCACCACATGTACTCACTGATAAGTTGGAACTAATTGTTCAACACTCACGGGTGCATGGGGAGCTAACAATGAATGGAAACCAAGCAGGTGGGAGAGATGAGGAGGAGATGGGTAATTCACACTTACCGCCTGCCACCTGAGTAATGGGCACACTTACCGCCTGGCGCCTGAGTTATGGGCACTCTTATAGCTCTGATTCAAACTGTCAAACTGTACAAAAGTAATCCATGTAACTAAATTTTTTATATTCTCATAGTAGTCTAAAATTCAAACAAAATAAAAATAAATGGTCCAATGTCATCAACCTGTCTCCAGGTAACTGACCGATCATCTCAGGAATAATACTGTAAGCCCATCCCGGACAGATATCTGGAGCTCATTTAATGTGTACCATCTTTTTCTCTGTTTCAGTCAACAAAGAAAACAATCTATGGAGCCCTTTTTAGCTCCCTCAGTTGTAATATTAGATTAGTATTTTTGCTTACTTGGGACTATCTCCATAAATAAGGCCTGATTCAATTTTATGTGCCTTCTACAATTATCCTGTACCCTTAATATCCATTTCTGCACATAATTTTCCAGGTTTTTATTTGTGTAAATTAGAAAAATGAAGTACTTCTTTGTGAGCATATTACACTTTTTAATGGGTAACACACTTTATAACTCACCTTTATGGACCTGCTGAGACATGAATTTTAGTAATAAGCTTAAAAGCAAAGAGAAGTCTTAAGGGTTGTTTCTGAGGAAAATCATTGGCATCTTGTAAGACACCTTCCTCAGGAGAGGCCATTAGCGTTTCTTCAGGCGATGCAGACTTAGGCTCCTTGGAGAGGGGTGGAGAGTTTTCCATTGCCAAACACAACTCACCAGAATTTAAGCGAGTAGTGTCCCTGGCCTTGCCATATATTCCCATTCCAACTTTTTAAATCCCATTTCTTTCCAATGAATTCCTTAAATTCAACAATAGACATCTTGTGAGGCTAAGAATTCAGTTTGCCTTGTAATTTAGTCACTGATTGGATGAAATTCTGGATCTGGTTTTTAATAATCTCAGCTCTCTACCATGGGACATAGAGCTCACTGTTAAGGCAGACACAGAAGTTTTTCATGTCATTATGCGGCTCTTGGTGTGGGAATTAAAAGCCCAGAGATCTGTCCTTTCCTTTTTCCACTTTTAAAGCAATATTAGGTACAACCACTAAATTTCATTAGTTTGACAAAATGTTCAAAGTTACATAAACAAGATCACATATAGCCTTGCCTTTTATAGCTGCTGATTATGATGTTCAATCATGAATTTTGTCTGTTTCTATTGCCACATCATAACACAAAACCAGGTCAATGGGCTAGGTATGCATGTTCTTTCTTCTCCACTGGAAAGCACTGCTGAGTCCCAGAGCAAAGGACAAGGGGGTACAATCCTATGTTCAGTAAGCAGTGGAAAGTTGTGACTGAAAATCCAGTCTACCACAATTTTTCTTAGGGAATTCACTGTATGCAGAACCATGGCATTTTAAAAAGTTAAGTAGGAGATTTATTAAATCCTTTCCAATTCATTCTTGTTTTTTTTTTTTTTTTTTTTCTGCTACAACCCCACAATTTCCCATAATCAATGGCAAAGTTCTAGCCACCATGGTTAACTTTAATACACCACAAAATAGATCTGAAGGGAATCCTATGTAAAGTCACATATTGCAAACAAATATATTATTATTAGTAATCATTCTGCTTATTGACTATTTAAATTATTTTAGACTCTTTTGTATATCTAACTTGATTATCCTCAGATAATACTCATACAATTTATAAGAAGCCAATACATTTATTAACACTATAATGAGAAAATTAAAGTGGAAAAGGTTTACCTAAATGTTCATAATTAAGAAGTATTCAACTCCAAGTATGTGAGAACCACAGTATTACATAATGTTGTGCCTATAGTGTAGCAATGGAAGTTCTTGAATTCAAATTTATTTTGAATGCAATAAAAGCCACAACCTATTTTACACTAATAATGTCAAATACAAGCATATAAAATACATACTTAAGATTGATTCTATTTGTTCTAAAAAACGTGTGAAACTTTTGATGCAGAAGCTCTCAAGAAAATTTTTTCAAAAGACATTTGAAGGTATCTGTACACTTTATTTAGAAGGATGTGTTTCACGTAAGGATAAGACTCTGCAGTGATGGATTTTTACATTCACAGATTTAAATTTAGGTAATAGATGATTCGTCCTAATCAGAACTCAACGGGAGTTATTTTTAAAGATATCTCTATCATTCATCTCATCATTTTCTTTCAGATATTTACACTACACTTTCCCTTCTGTCATGTACATTGATTAAGAGACAAAAACATCAGTTGTAAATGTGTTTTCAAGAATATCTTTAGAAAGTTAAATTTTAGCAACTGCATTAATGAGATTATTTTCTTAAGGCATTAGTTTTCTTTAAAAAGCTAACAGCAAGCTATTTATATATAGAACTCAAAGTACGAATCTTAGGTGACAACATATGCTATATGCATTTAAATCTGCTCAATTGTATAGAAGATGCAACTTGAGGTAGGTGTTAGTGGCAATGAGAATATAGTGGCCTAAGTCCTTTTCAGGTGGAATGAGACAATGTGAAGTTGAGACACTTTTAGAAAAATGTATCCAATCTCATAGATATTTTAGAATACTTATTAGAAAAATGACAAGAACTTTCTCACTTGACATGGCTATGACATCCGTTGACACTCCTGGGTCATCATCTCATAGTAAACCAGTCATGTCTGCAGCAGTTTCTCAAGTCACTACTTGGTAGCCCACAAGAAAAATTATTTAAAAATAATATGAGATAGAAGGACAGATATGCTTATTGGTGTCCTTCACAACGCCTCACCTGTGGTGGTGGAAATGGGTTTAGAGTATGGGATATTGGATAAGCATATTATATTGGAGGTAACCTGCATCTATAACTTCTTTCCATGTTCCCCCTTTTTAGTGCTGATGTCTGATAGATAACTACTTTTTCTGATGAGTTGTGTGTATTTCTGAATACCTCTTAAAATATCCTTTATAAGGCTAACTTTAGTTTTCTCACATACACGTAAAAATTATTATCATATACTTAAATCAGTCTAGGCTATTAATACTGTCTCCATTCCCTTGTCAGAGCTCATATTCTCACTGTCCTTGACCGCAGTGGAGCAATGAAAGGAGAAATTTAGAATAAAATGTGAGATTCGAAATGTTCAACCAGTATACCTCTGATAATTGCATTTCTGTATATTCACCAGCTCTTGATGTTGCTATTTTTGAAATTGTGGTAAGAACAGATGACACAAGATCTATTCTCTTACCTTTTTAAGTGTACAGTACAGTACTGTTAAGTACAAGCATCATGTTATACAGACCTCTAGAACTTATTTATCTTGCACAGTTGAAATTTTTATACTCCTCCCAAAGCAGTTCCTCCTGTCCCCCTACCCTTCCTAGCAACCACCATTCCCCTTTTCGCTTCTGTTGGGTTTCGTAATGTTAGATATATTACACATTGTCTTATGAGCTGGATGTCACTAATATTTATTTCATCTTTGGAAATTCATTTTTTAAAAAATGGCTATTCATAACTTAATCCTTCTCATGCAATATTTTTAAATATATTTTTCTTTAATTTGTCACAATTAAAGCAATTCTTCAGAAGCAAATCACAGTGTAACTAGATTTCTTTATAATTGGGTAATCATTAAATAAGCATAATCGGTTCTATTATACATGCTTAGCCATTTTTTTATTATTTTATTGACTGTATTAATCATATAGGACTGCTGTAGGTACAACAGAGTAGGATAAATTGTAGGGGAAATTGAGCCCTGATCAGTAGCATAAAAGTCACTTCCTTCTTGAGAGACCTGGAGAATCCTGAGAAAGGCCTGCGAGCTGTGTGCATGCAGGAAGTCAGAAAACTGGCCTGCAAGGGAACATGTGTTCGAGGTGTGACAATACCAGGCCTAATGGTTATGGCAAAGATTCTCTAAGTTCCCAAGGTCTCTTGATGTTATAGGCAGAGGTCTTGTGCTTAAGGTCTGTGATTTTGCTTTTGCGAAACAAACAGGAGACATTCTGTCAGACACTTTCCATGTTCCCCCATTTTAATGCTGATGTCTGATAAGTAACTTTTAACTACTTTTTACTTCTTTGTGGTAATGAATATGGACCTGAGGTTAGCTCGAGAGGACTCCTCCCAGGGTTCTTCAGTCCCTGACACAGACTCTGCGTCAAGCCTTCTCATTCCTCCTCTGGTCACCCCAGAACCTCTCATCTGGTGACCATAAACCCCTTCAATAAATGATGAATATTTGTTCTTCATAGTTCTGAAGGCTATGTGTGGAACTCCAAGGCAAAGGTGTCAGCAGGGCTGGTTGCTTCTGAGGGTCTTTCCTCATGGCTCAGAGATGGCCATCTTGGCCTCCCCTTATGGCTGGGGATGGCCCCTTGGCCTCTCCTCATGGCTCAGGGATGGCACCTTGGCTCCTCCTCATGGCTGAGGATGGCCACCTAGGCCTCTCCTTATGGCTGGGGATGGCCACCTTCCTCCAGTGTCTCCACATGGCCATCTCTCTTTGTGTCTCTGTGTTCTAAACTCCTCTTGTATAAATGATAGTAGATTAAAGTTTATCCTGCTGCCCTCACTTAACCATAATTTTTTTTCCTTAAAATCCCTATCCTCAATATAGTCATATTTGAGTTGGAAGGGGTAGGATATTAACATAAATTTTTTGGAGAGAAGAAATAACTCAGCCCAAAATCTTGATGTTATTAAAATATATTGATTTGCTTATATGAGTATTGACAAAAATTGAGATTTATGAAATGATATTTATTACAATCTTACTTTCTAAGTAATTGCTCAGTATGAAGTTGGATAGGAATATTTTTTATACAAAGAATACAAATATGGTTAAGCATAAAGAAAAAATATAATATTTTTTAGTGAAAGTTTTACCATAATTCTCTATTTCTGATTACATTGAACTCAGCTTTTTTTATTTTTTACAATTCCCCCTCTCTTTTACATTAGTATGTTAAAATTTATAATAACCTCAAATCCCCATTATGATCATATATGTTCCTCCAGCTTCAACTTTAACTCTTATTTTTATTCTAAATCTCTTTTTTATTCATTATTACTTAAGGTGACTTCTGATATTTCAAATGTAACATGAATAAAATAAATTCAGCATATTCTAGATCCTTGCCCTTGACAAATCAATGCAATTTTTTTTATTCCTCTCCTTTTTGTTTTCTTTTTTTGCAGTTTATGGCCAGGGCTTGGTTTGAACCTGCCACCCCTGGTATATGGGGCCAGCACCCTATTCCTTGAGCCACAGGTGCCACCCATTCTCTCTCCCTTTTCTTAATATCAAGGCTAAAGTCAGATTTTTTTCAAGCTTAGTCTTACAGTTTATGTTGTATCCTTTTTTTCCTTTCATAAAAGCAACTTCTAAATTATACTGTGATAGTTGGTTTAATCTTGTTTATTATCATTTTTTCTTTAATTCTAGAATAGGCAGACATACTTTGTCCTTCAATTCCTGTATAAGACTCATATGTATTCTCCCAAATTCTGATCTTTTTATCAAATTCATGCTAAAAATATCTTCCAATTGTTTTATCCTATTTTTATTTTTAGCAGAAAATATAACCACTCCCTTGCCCACCCATGTATACTGCTTATGGGAGAATGTGTAAATAATGCAGACATTCACAGCCCTCCACATTTCGAGGGCATTATAAGTAATAATGTTTTCCATTTTCTGAGATTTCTGTTGTAATATTGCCATTGAAAAGACTCAAAACTTTAGTTACTATATTTTTTGTATATTGCTATATGAAAATATTAGTACAAACCTAGTCCAGTAACACAATCCACATTTTTAGATGTCATAGATTCTGAGTCAGAAGTCAGGACACAGATTAGCTAGGTCCTCTGTTTCAAAGTCTTACAGGTGAACTTCAAGTGTCAACAGGGTTGCAATCTCATTGGAGGCTCAGCTGGGAAAGGATCTGGTACCAAAGTCATATGGTTGCTGGCAACATTTTGTTCCTTACATGATTCTAAACCGAGGACCTCAGATTCTTCCTAGTTGTTGGCTAGAAGCAGCTCTCCATGGCCCTTTCAATAAGGCAGCTTACAACATGGTAGCCTGATTCTCCCAAAAAGAGTAGAGAAAAGAGAATCTTCTAATTACATGAGTGATATATATATGCAGAATAATCATATATGCATGCTATCACAATTGCTGTGTACTAGCAAAGCAAGTCTCAGGGGCCATCCACACTCAAGGGATGAAGATCACGCCAAAGCGTGAACTACAGGATGGGTTTCTTCAGACTCACTCCAGAGTCTGCCTGCCACAGGAAACTTTACATAAATCATGCCCTTCCTATAATACTTCACTGACAATTTTTACTCTTTCTGATAATCTGTTTTTTCATTTCTCTGTTACGTTACTATATCTACACTTTTCACTTCAGGAAATATTATCTTAGTAGTATAATCTCAGAACTACTAAAGAAGTTTTTATTTTAAGCAATTGTTTGAGAATTTTGTATTTATTTATTTTTATTTTATTGATTTATTTTTTTGAGACAGCATTTCACTCTGTTGCCCTATGTAGAGTGTCATGGCATCATAGCTCACAACAACCTCAAACTCCTGGGCTCAAGTGATCCTTCTTGCCTCAGCCTCCAGAGTAGCTGAAACTATAGATGCCCACCACAATATCCAGCTAGTTTTTCCATTTTTAGTAGAGAAGGTGTCTTGGTCTTTCTTAAGCTAGTCTACAACTCACAAGCTCAAGCAATCTACCTTCCTTGGCCTCCCAGAGCGCTAAAATTATAGCTTGAGCCACTGTGCCTAGCTAACGATTTTGTATTTAAATAAAAATGAAAATGTTACATGACATTTTCACCCATATATTATTTGTGTGGCCCTACTGATAGAAGCAAAGTGCTGAATAGATTGTAAGTGAAAAATGTCTCCTTTACCATCTTCCCTCAATGCCTAATACAATCAAGATTATATGTTTATAGGTAATTTAACAGAAGAAATGATATCTTATGAATAAACTTCATAGGGGTACATTATTCTGTATGTATGAATAATTCAAGAAATGTTTGTGACTGATCAAATCAAATCTGAGTCTCAGGTGATTGAACACAGAATGCAAGATCACATTTAACCAAACAATTTAATATGACTTTGTAATATAATCTTCATAAAAACTATGTTGGAAAGATGAATATTTTAAATGTAGCTTAATGGCTACTAAACCAACATGATAAAAATTTCTTTTGACATAAAGAAAAACACTACTTGGTAAATATTTCTTGCTGATTAAATGGATTCTTTAAATTAAATCCAGCATCAAATAGCAACATCTTTTCTCCTTTGTCTTTAATAGTAATTTGCTCCAGAGTTTATTAGCTATTTTAAATTGCTGTTGAAACTTAATCTAAGATGAGAGAATCATGTATCAGAATATAAAATAATGACACATAATATAAGCTTGGTAATAAAAAAGCAACTTCTCTCAACTGAGGGAAAAAAATCGTATTTAATAGCATCCAATATACGAGTATTACTGCCAAATTGCTAACACTTCTGTATTGAACGGTGATATGCATTCATCAGTGGTTGCCAAGAGATGCTTATGTTAATGCACTGCCTTAGAGCTCTTATTATCTAAAACTCTATATTTTTAATCATGCAGCATGTATTTACTAATAATTATTTGTCTGCATTAGCACACGAGTCAAACATCTGACACTTAATATTCTTAATAGATTAAATGTAATGTGGCTGGTTGCTAGATATGTGAAAAGTAGACTCTATGATTAAAACAATTTTTTACACGGTTAGATACCAAAATGAAAGTCTTACAATAGTAATACTTCATTTGAATTGGTTTATAAATGTCATGTTAGCTACAATGCAATGAATTGTGTAATGGATTTTAGAAATGTTTTTTTTTTCCAAGTCATGTAAAGTACTTCAGAGGTGAAGTCTCAAAGTCATGTAAACTTTTTATCAGAGCAACATTATTAGTCGTAGACTCGAAAAACTTTTCAACATTTGCTAGTTTCTCAATAGGAAATACATTTATGACAGAAAAGTACTGTTTTTGTAAAGAGGACCCTGTTTTCAATCACAAGAATATTTCTAAAGGTTTTATTTATAAATGTCTACATGAGGAATGGAAATTTGAAAAGTTGAAACAATGAAGTTGAGAGTTCAGGGACAGATACAGTATCAGCTCCTTAACTGGTGTCAGTCAGTCACTGAATTAACTATACTGGTAGCCATAATGGAAAAGATTATATGCTATACTTTCAGGATGATGCAATGATGGATAAGAGGTTTATTTCTTCTTTTGTGATTTTAAAGAAGACCTAGATTTCAAGAAATCAGTACAGACAGGTGCATCACTGCTCTAAAAATTTGTAATCATAATAGTAGTGAGAATAAGAAGTAAAAAGGATAAGAAAATATTAAGTTGCAATTGAAGAAGTCAGAAAAACCTTCTTGGGAGAAAAAAGGATTTCAAGTATTTTTGCAAAGTCTCATTTCATTGCTAAATGATAACAGAACATAAAGAAGCAGAAATGAGCAGTATGTATGTGAACGATATTTTCGAGAAAACTTAACTGAAATTGTAACCACTATATGTATGACTTGCAGGTTCCTCCCACCAAAGTTGGTCGTTACACTTTTGATGTTGGTTTGTGACATTTAACTTGTTTTCATCTGACTTCATGTAGTTACTTACTCCATGCTATTAGAAGAATGTGCTTTGATAATGTTGTTGCTCTCAGAAAGAGAATGGGAGATTAAAAAATAAAAACATCCTCAAAGCAGCCTCAGATAACCCACTGCAACTACTCCATGAACAGCTATCTTTAAGCTGATTCACATGTATTTTCATTAACCAATCTGTGATTCCAGAGCTTCCCAAAGGCCCCCTGCCTCCAGTGGTTGATCTATGCTAATATATAGATTAATAAGAGAAAAAAAAAAAGCTCATTCTTTTCAGCCACTGAGTTTAAGGGTCATTTAATGTACATAAAGTGTTAGTAGATTTAAAAAATAATACCAGAAATTAGGGTGTAACTATGATAAAAAAAATTAAAATATGTTATGTTTTCATTACCATTAGAACCACATAATAAACAAATTCAGGAAAAATAGTAAAGAAACTATTTAAGGAAACTAAAAAAAGGCCGACCTTTACAATTTAGTTGTACAATATTTTGCTAAAATTAAATCTACAATAACTTAAAAGATTAAAGATATATCCAATACAAATGTCAGCATGGGCATTTTTGAGTCTGTGTCTGTCATTATTTTTTTGAAATCTTTTGGAATGATTTTTAGCTGCAAAAATCATTAATGTACAAGAAAGATCTTATTTCCAGAATAGATCTAGCAAGTTTGAAAGCAAAATGATGGAATGTGAATATAAAACTATATCGCATAGACTGACCCTTTAAGAACTAAAGTTCAATTAAAGCATGTAACCCTAGGTTAAATCCGAAGTGCCCTCTCTGCTATATGGTTTCTATGTGGAGACCTCTGACTCCCATCAAGGTTTACTCTTTCACAAGGGAACAAAAAAGGGACTATCAGTTAAGTACAGAGCTTTGTTCTATAGCAGTCCGATTTTTTTTTGTTGTTGTTAAGACTAGAGAGCAGTATATGTCTAAGAGAATATTCAGTATGGCTTTTGTCTAATGGACAACTAAAAAAATAAAATACATAGAAAACTCATAACATTTTGAGAAGGATTTATTGGCGAAGTACTCTATATAGAAACCAATAGGTGACTAAAAGTGATAAAATAGAAAATGTCCTCTGGGGATAATGGGGATAATCTAAAGGCAGAAAGCAGGCTTAAAATATTGATTGGCCGCCAAATAGATAAATTTTTTTAAAGTTCTTTTTATAGGCAACCAAAGATGATAGTAAAATGATAGATATTTGCAGAGAGCTGAGCCTAAACCAGTGGAGAACACTTTGGTCAATCTTAGGAACAGAATTAGAATCCATTTAAGAAACTGCACTATTGCCATTGTAGAGAAACTGGGCAGTACTTTTTTTAAAAAAAAAATTTACTTTTTTCCTATTAACACTCTACCAGGAAGAAAACCTGCTGACATTTGATCAGCAAAATTTAAGACACCTTAAGAACTAGTGACTGCCCTGTGACTCCCATTAGCCCCTTTGATGACTGAGTGTTGACTGGATTTCCTTGTCATCAATTGGTTTGTATATAGAATACCTTGCCAATTTTTGTGGATTGAAGGGCAGACAAGCTGCTTGTTTAGTCTGCAAATTCAACAGGAATTTGAACCTGATGAAAAGGATAACATCCTGCACTTAAAGTCTCATTTCATGATTAGGTGAGTGGACTGGTTTTCCAGGGGGCAAGTAGATTTTGCAGGTGGGAGGCGCATAATTGCTTGTGGCTGGGAGAGTTCACTATAGTTATTGGCTCTAATTATTATCTTTACTACCTCCATGACTGAATTCCTTCTCGTCCTTCTTCCTGACATTCAAATTACACATATGTTAGAGATTTTACTGCTCAGGTATTTCTTACATACGTATTTCCAATCGTTTTATTCTTCTATACACCAGTTGTCTCTTTTCATGCATATGAAACTTTATTGATCTCGTCTTTTGTTATGTCTTAGTTTTTGTTATAGTGAATTATTTATTTAATAAAATGTACTTTCACTTTTACTATTTTATTTTACACTTTTAAATAGGAAGTCTTTCCAGAAAATAACCAGTTATTATTAATAATGAGAATAGTTTGTGTGATATCATTTTATTTTTTTTTTAAGTAGTCTCACTTTGTCACCCTTGGTAAAGTGCCATGGCATCACATCTCACAGCAACCTGAAGCTCTTGGGCATAGGCCATTCTCTTGCCTCAGCCTCCCAAGTGGCTGGGACTGCAGGCACCCGTCACAACATCTGGCTATTTTCTTTCTTTTGTTGTTGCAGTTTGGCAGGGGCCAGGTTTGAACTCACCACCCTTAGTATATGGGGCTGGCACTCTACTCTCTGAGCCACAGGCACTGCTCAATGTGTGACATCATTGTAACCAAGCAGCCAAGGAGAGTGTCTTGGAATGTGCATGAAAATGACAATTTCAGTCTACTAGTCAGTGAGGTACAAGACGCCATTGTGTGAGTATGCGTATTGTGTGGCCATGTCACTCAAAATGACTAAGAAGAACAATGAACCTGCATTAAATTTTACCTTAAGCTTGAGCATTCCTCCCCAGAAACTGTTCAGGTGATTCAGAAGGCTTTCAAGGAGGATGCGATTAGTGCAAGACAAATGAACGTGTGGCACAAATGCGTCAAAGATGGCCAAGATTCTGTTCCAAGCGATCCACATCCTGAAAGCCAGCAACAAGTAGAAAAGCTAAAACTGTTGAATATACATGGGCTACAATCAACAAAGATCAGCAACTGACAGTGTGAGAACTGGAAGCTAATTTGGGGATTCTAAAAACTGATGTGTCCAAGACTTTGATGCCAGATCTTGCTATAAAATGTGTCATGGCAAAATGTGTTCCATGGATTTTGCTACAAGAGCAGAAGGAATATTGTGCTGCATTTGCTAATAACTTGCTTCAAACTGCTAACAATGAAGGAAATTTCCTTAAGAAGGTCATGACCAGAGATGAATTATGGGTCTACAGTTGTGATTTGAGATGAAGGCCCAGTCATCCCAGTGGAAGTTGCCTGGTTCTCCAGACCCAACAAAGGCACAGCAAAGGAGCAGCCAGATGAAGTCCATGGTACCTGTGTTTTCTGAATGGGAAGGTGTTGTCCTCCTCAAGTATGCTCAGTAAGGAGCACTACCTCAGTGTTCTTTGTGGTTGAGAGATGCAATACAATGAAAATGAAAACAGCTGCAGCTACATGCAACCGGTGATTGGCAGCTTCATCCCGATAATGTGTCCGCCATGCTTCATGTCTCCTGTGGAGTTATTATGAAAAACACCAAATCACCTAAGTGACTCAACCCCCTACCTCCACACACCTCAGATTTGGCGCCCTGGAACTTCTGGTTTTTCCAAAAATACAATGTAAGGGATTTCAGAACACTGGTGACAGTCAGGAATTTCTTCCAACAAAGATTTTTCAGTGTTTTGAACAATGGAAGAGATGCCGGGAAACCCGTGTGAGGTCCACGGTGCCTCATTTGAAGAGGACTGAGGTATCCATGTCTTGTGTACGGTGTTTATTTTCTGATGCATCTTCTTCAATAAATGTCTCTATTTTTCATATTATATTGATATTTTCCAGACAGACTTCAAAATACACACTTAAGATTACATATTATTTCCTTTTAAAAAAAATTTATCATAAACTTTCAAATTTACCAATCATGGTTAAGACATTTGCTTACTTAACTATTTTGTCCACTTGCATGCTGGGTTACATGGTATACCTCATGTTTTGATTTTCACTGCTATGTACCTGTCTTGAATTAGATTGCAATTTTTTATCTACATATGTATATTGTGCACCGAATATAAACAGAGATGTAGCTACCATAGTAACCTAATACATTTAAAGCCAAGTTTCAACTTAGTCTTACTTTATTTTTGTTACGTGGGTAGAAAACTGGAGGGTTTCCTGCAGAATACAAGTGTTATTTATCACAGGCCTTTTCCTGGCGGATATTTTTTTCTTCTATATGGAAAATTGCTTTCCGTTTCCCAGATTATCCTTGGCTTAGATTCAGCCTCTGGTTCTGCCCATGTCAAAACCGAAGTGGCATATTCACATCTGCAATATGTGTATTTGCCACACATCTGGTTGTTTGATGTGCTTGATTTTAACATTTTGGATACACATTAAGATATATAATTTGATAGTTTTCAATATATGCACATACCTATTAAACTGTCGCCATATTCTAATAGCTATATCCATGACATCGAAAGTTTCCTTTCAGTTTTTATATGGTAAAAACAGATAACATGAGATCTATGGTAAAACATTTTAAGTGTGCTGTATAGGTAAACCATAGACACTATGTTGTCAAACAGTTCACTAAAAGTCATTCATCTTTCATATCTGAAACTCTTTTTCTCTGCCTCCTATAACTGATAACCACCACTTTGTCTTTTTTCTGAGTTTAACCACTTTAGATAGCTCACATATCTGGAATTATGTAGTATTTGACCTTCAGTGATTAGATTATTTCACTTAGCAAAATGTCCTTAATATTCATCCAAGATGTCACATACCATAGAGCTTTCTTTTTCTTTAGTATGAGTAATATTACATTGTTTGTGTACCCCCTTTGTTTTCATCTATTCACTGACTGACGGGCATTGGGGTTCTTTGTATATCTTTGCTATCATGAATAATGCTGCAAGCATGGGTGCCAATAGATTTTAGAAATCTGTTTTCAATTATTTTGGATATTTAATTTTTTTGAGGAAGATCTATACTGTGTTCCATAGTGGTTTCACCAATTTTCACTTCCTCCCACAGTGTGCAAAGGTTCCAATTTTTTTTTCTTTTCTTTTTTTTTTTTTTTTTGGTTGGAGCTGGGTTTGAACCCATCACCTTAGGCATAAGGCGCCAGGGCTCTACTCCTTTAAGTCACAGGCACCGTCCAAAGGTTCCATTTTTTTTACATCTTTAACAATTCTTTTTTTTTATTATTACCCATCATAACAGTGTAAAATTTTAATTTTCATTTCTTTGATGATTAATGAGGCTGATACAAAACAATGATGAAAGGAATTAAAGAAGACACAAGCAAGTGGAAACACAACCTATGTCTTAAAAAATGTGATATTGTTAAAAGGACCAATAATACCAAAGTACTAAAAAGATTAAATGCTATCACCATCAAAATCACAGTATAATTTTTTACAGAAATAAAAAAAAAAACCTAAAAATTTATATGGAACCACAAAAGACCTCAAATAGTCCAGCAACCTTGAGAAAGAATAACAAAGCTGTAGGTATCACGCTTTCCAATTTCAAAATATATTACCACTACAGTACTAAAAACAGTCCAGAACTGACATGGAGACTGACATGTGAATCATAGAATAGAAGAGAGAGGACAAATAAATCCACACACACATGATCAGCTGAGCCTCACCTGAGGTGCCAAGAAGACATAGTGCGGAAAAGAAGTGTCTTCAACTCATGATGCTGGGAAAACTGTATGTTGACATGCAATAGAATGAAATAGGCTCCATAGCCTACAATATAAAAAAAATTCAATGTAAAACAAATACTTAATCATAAGGCCTGAAACAAAAAACTTGTAGAAGGAACTATGGGAGAAAAGTTTCTTGACATTAGTTCTGGTAATAATTTTTTGGATATGAACCAAACACAAGCAAGGGAAGTAAAAATAGACAAATGGGACAACAAAATTAAAAACTTCTTCACAGCAATAGAAATAATTAGCAGAATGAAAAGACAACCTAAAGAATGATGGACAATATTTGTGTACTGTTGGTCTGATAAGGGTTAATACTGAAAGTATATAAGGTCACTGCACAACTCAGAAAAAAATAATAATAACCTGAATAAAAAATGTGCAATGGCTCGGCACCTGTGGCACCAGCCATATACACCTGAGCTGGCAGGATCGAATCCAGCCCGGGCCCGCCAAACAACAATAATGGCTACAACCAAAAATAGCCGGGCATTGTAGTGGGCACCTGTGGTCCCAACTACTTGGGAGGCTGAGGCAGGAGAATTGCTTGAGCCCAGGATTTTGGAGGTTGCTGTGAGCTGTGATGTCACAACACTCTACCCAGGGGGATAGCTTGAGGCTCTGTCTCAAAAAAAAAAAAAAATGAGCAATGGACTTGTGTGAACATGTCTCCAAAGATGACATATAAATACCTCAATATGTATATAAAAAGGATATTTCATTAAGAATAAAGTTCTGTTTATTCATCACATACTCTTCTGGTCTTCTTATGCTTCAATGGTGGTCCTCTTCCTGTGTATTCTCTGCAATTTCAGCCTCTGGCTGAAGCCCAGATTGACAACTATTTCTCTGGAAGAAGCAACTATATCCCCACTTCACCACGCCTTTGAAATTCCAACTGCATGTGTATTATGATAACTATGTTCTGTCGTTTTTGTTCAGAACTGCAGTGATAAAATTAGGACACCACAATCAAAATTGGCAGGTTATAAAAATCTCAAATTATCATCAAAGAGGAAATGGATAGGCTTATTTTCTGCCAATAAGAGGCTGTTCCGTAGAATGGTAGATAAAATGGGATTTGGGGCAGGACAGGCTCAGTTTGAAACTTGGCTTCTCTATATATTTGTTAAGAGTTCTCAGATAAAATACTTAGCCTCTGGTGACTCACATTTCTTATGTTCAAAGTATACGAAATAATTATTATATCTAATTTATAAATTTATTTTAAGATGAATTAAATATAAATTTATAGTATACCTAGCAGAATGTTTGGCATACACAAGGTTTTTACTCTTGTGTAGTCATAAATGACGTGGAGATAATTGACTATAGTTTAATTGACATTACCTTGCAATGCTGGATTACCGGCCTTTCTCTTGCTTCATAATATAAGATTTGTAAAAATATTAGGTCTATATCTTATTGGAAATTTTATTTTTCACTATTTAACACAGTGCTGGGCACAGGGCAGATAATACCAGTTTCTTTTTTTTTTTTTTTAAAGAACAGATTAATGAAAGTAGATGATTGGTTGGAGAAATGGGGTGAATGTCATGTCTGCACTGAGTCTATGCACACAAACAGTGTCATATGCACATTTTTTTAGTTTTTAAATAACTTTGGCCAAATCTCCATAATTTTCTCTCTATCTCCCTGTCTATCTATCTATCCATAATCTACTTCATCTATTTTCTATGTTTGTATCTGTGTACGTATTCCCATTTTGATATTAAAACTCCTTGTGTCCCTTCCTAAAACTTAATTAAAAGAATACAAATCACACATCATTTAATTGAATAATTAAAGAAAGATGAAAGAATAAAGAATGGAAAGAATAAGGAAAGGAATGAAAAAGAAAGAAAAAAGGTGGCAAATAACACAAGAGTATTTTCATCGAATGAGGAACCATTGCAATTTTTTTCAATATACATTCTATAAAATATTCTATGAGCAGTGTTCTCTAAATGCCTCACACTCCGTTACATTAGCCAAAGCACTTACGTCTTATATCGATTTTGGCACTTCTTTCAGGAAATGATATTCTAAATTTTCAGGAAGACTTTATTCATAAAGTGAAGGAAATCTATAAATTAATCTTACACAAACTAAATTCAATTCTTTTCGACTAGGATGTAGCATTTTATAGGCCAATTCAATTATTTTTTACAGAAACAGTTAATTTTTAAATCATCCACTCCATTTTATATTGTATGATTTTTACTTTAAATGAATGCATTGTGTTTGAGAAATACTGCCACAAAATAAGGATTGTTAAAACAATAATAAAATAAAACACACAAAAACAGTGAAGTTTTTCCCTTTGGCAGTTTCAGTATGACCTTGAAATGTTTTTTTATGTTCCAGTAAGTCAAGAGAGGACAATTGCTTTACAATTTACCCAGCCAAGCAAATTCAGTCACTATCAAAGGCAGTCTTCAAAAAGGAAAAAAAAAAAAAATACATTGCAATGCATAATGACTGATCATTTAAAACTATAGGCGGAATATTAAGACCTTTGGCAAATCATAGGTAACCTGCAATAGGATCACTCAGGGTGAAGGACATCTTTGGCAAATCATAGGCACCTACCAAAGGGATATGAAGACCTTTGGCAAAATGTTAAGCAAATCCCTGTCTGTCCTACCCAGGGGAATGACGATTGTAGTGGGGGGAGAGCTTTTTAAATAGCAAAAGTATTTACAGGAAAGCAATGGGTGGTTTCTGGTCCGTGGAGTCACAACAGCTTCAGACTGATAAAGACGGTGATGAGGTGGTGCAGCAGATTCAATTAGAACAGGACGTGGAAGAACCCGAGTCTTTGGACTCTGTGTCCTTCTATCCATCGCCACCTTCATGCCTCAATACAGCTAAGCTGAATCAAACCCTAAAGATCAGGATTAAGCAGTTACTTTGGGGTTTTTCCTGTTACAGCTACTGACTATTCATATAAAACTTCCCACACTGCCCTCAACACTCACTTAACATCCTCAAGGGGGCCAAAACTTTAGTCATCAGATGTTTACTTTTAAGATTCTAAAAGATGTAAAACAGGTTGTAACACAGTATGGCATGCAGTCCCGTTTTCTAAAGGTTTATTACAGGGACTTGTGCAAGAGCAATGACATATGCCATATGATTGGGACATGATGGCCAGAACTGTTCTCAAAACTGGTCAAAGATGTCAAATTTAATCTAGAGGCCATTGCCCCAAAACAGACTCTCAGGTTATCTTGGAAGAGCGATAATCTGGTGTGGGTGGAGCAGTGGCTGCTAACAAAAGAAAAACTGGATGCTTTACAATTTTTAATTCAGAAACAGTTAGAACAGGGACGTATTGAGCCCTGTAGTACCCCCTGGAAATCTCTCATCTTTACTATAAAAAATAAATCAGGCAAATGGAGAATGCTCACTAATCTCCCCAAAGTCAATGAAACTATTATCCCCATCAGTCTTTTGCAAACTGGCCTTCCTTTGCCCTCTATGATTCCTTCTAATTGGTATATAATTGATTGAAAAGATTGTTTTTTCACTATATATTTACATCCCAAGGATGTGCCCCATTTCAGGTTATGCGCTACACTGGGGTCGAGGGTTTGTTCATATCGTTACAGAACAACAAGAAAAGCAGTGGCTGCCTGCTCGCTGGATTAAACCTTGACTTGAGCAGGAGACCTCGCCAACACCGTAACAAGTCCATCTTTGGTAACTCCTTCTATAGATATAAGATTCCCTCATTTCAGCCTGTATGAGGAACCTCAAATTTTTAGGCCTGAAGTTTTATGACAATATTATATCCAAACTTTCCACCCCAATTGTTATTTCCTTTGAGAAACTTCTATCTGCCTCCCTTATCATAGTCCATCCTCAGCAGGAAGTATCTAGGAGTGGTCAGCGCACTTTTCCCCCTTGGCATTTAGAGCTCCTGCGAGGAAGGATCAATATAGGGTTCCATCACTTAGGAAACCTCCCAATCTCTCGGCCTGGATAAGCTCAGTCCACATCCTCTAAGCTCTAATAAAGTTTTGAACAAAGCAGTTGGCTTTGGTAATGGAAATTTGAAGTCATAACAAAGGTCTTGTAAAGGTGAGAGAATCTTTATTGGACATATAATGGGTGCAAGGGGTAATGTGAAGAAGCAGAAAACTTTGGGAATTGATTAATACTTCTTATGGAAGCATCAAGAACTCTATGGGTCAACCCCAAAACAGGTGATGAAATATGCAAAATTAATATTACCCTTATTTGTTTAGAATACAAATCCCTTTTCTTTGGTAAAGTCCCCTACTGACTCCTCTGATGTAGTTTTGTTAACTATTTTGTGCTTTTTTTCCTTTTTTCTTTCTCCTCTCTGCCTAGCTAGAAGGAGGGCTATTTGACAAGAACAAATGGAATAAAAAACTACAGGTTTTTCCTTCATCCTGTGCAATAATGTCTTAAACAAAAACCGGGGAATATGTAGCAACCTATGTGACAGAATATGTAACAGCTTTTGTAACAGAGTATTTAGCAGCTCCTGTAACAGGATATGTAGCAACTTATGTAACAGAATATGTAGCAGCTTATGTAACAGAATATGTAGCAGCTCATGTAACAGGATATGTAGCAACTTATGTAACAAGATACGTAGCAACTTTGTAACAGGATATGTAGCAACCTATGTAACAGGATATGTAGCAATCTATGTAACAGAATATGTAGCAGCTCATGTAACAGGATATGTAGCAACTTATGTAACAGGATATGTAGCAACTTATGTAACAGAATATGTAGCAGCTTATGTAACAACATATTTAGTGATCTATGTGGCAATCTATGTAGCAACCTATTCAGGAAGATGTGTAGGAACCCGGAGGGCAGGCTTGCAGAGACAAAGTGGCAGTTTTTGAAACATACAAGCAATCTCTAGATGGTAATGAATAGACCTTGGCAGATGAATATTGATCAGCTATGCAATTCCAGTGTGGGGTTCGAGGTCGGGGGAGGAGAGCTTGTTCTCAATAAACAGCAGCTGCAGAGGTTGCTGGGGGCCTTTTCCCAGACAAGGATGGGGAGACCCACCTCCTGCAAGCTTCCAGTTTACAATCCATTGTCCGGCCTGTTTCCTTGGTGATGGCACCAACATTACCATAATAAATAGCATACACCATTTTTATAGACATTTTCCACAGGAGGGCTCCCTTGTGGTGAAGAATCAAATTATTTTTCCTTCATTTTCCCTTGACAAAGAGAAGGAGATAGTAAATTATTCTTCTGAAACTGAGATCACTAACATCTGTTTACAAAGTAAAATGAGTATGTAAGCTAAATAAATAACAACCCCAAAGTATTTAATCATGTCAAAGAGTAGATGATTATATTTAGTCCTGATTTATTTTCACTTTATCTGCTCAGATCAATGGCAGTCTTATTTAGAAAGTATGTCTGAGTGTTCTTTAGCTGAAACCAAGTTATATTTCTGATAAATGTTCATTTTATCTACTTCAAATAGAAAGTACAATTCATTCCCACATTTAGATAGGTTAAAATATGCTTTGCTGTTTTGTATTTCCAACAAACTTCTATTTCTTTACAGTGAAAATGGTGATTTATAAAAGATGACAAGTTGCAAAATAAGCTTCACTAGGATTTATGAATTGCAAAATGCTCTCTTGATAATAATCAATGTAGAATCACTGTTTAAATTTTCTCATTTATTTGCAAGTTCATATATTACAGAGCTGGAAATAGCAGCACCCCTTCAAAACTTTCCATATTAAAAAAAAAAGATTACAAAGAACTCAAAGAGATTGAGTTAAAAGCTTAAAGTTGTAAACTTTTATATTAGAGGCTATTCATTATTCTCTGATGATGTGAAGAGACATTTCTCTGCGCTTACGATTAGAATCATAAGACAAGGTCAGTGGAGGAAGGAGAGTCTGTTACTTTATCACACATAGTCGCAAGTAAATTTGTAGTTTAATGTCAATGGCCAAGATCGAAGTATAAATGTTATACTTACTAATAATCAAAATGAAATAGTGTTAAACTATTTTAATAGTTTTAAAGTATCTAATCATTCAATTCTGCATGTGCAGAATAAGATTGGTTGAATCTTCAAATCAGGGTTCCAGTTGCTTCATAATGCTTAGAAAGGTGACAAAGGTTGACAACCAAATTTTATTTATGTATTTGTTAATTATATCAAATCAAATTTTGATTAATCTTTGACCTCTTTAATTACATATTTCCTTTCCATATTGATAAAATGCTCCCTCACTCTTTCAGAAATCTGTTTTCTATGTTCCCTTTTCCTACTGGTGTCCAAACCGCTCTAGCTTTTGCTGTAGTAGTAGGTCATTGTATTGGATTTCACCTTATTTTATTTTATTTTATTTTATATTATTTTTCTCAGACTTTCTATTGAATAGTTACAAGATCTATGAGAAATATTCCACTGCATAGAACACCACTATTTCTCTGCCCCACCTGCATTTAGCAGCAAATGGAATTTTAGAGAGATGACTCCCACTTGTGGCTCTTCTTTTAATATATTTTTGTCTCTGTCTATTCCCTTTGGAGAATCAAACTTTTAGAAAAGTGGATATTAGTTGGTAATTTCTAGGTTTCATGGTACAGGACTATCAAAAACCTCTATTTTGTTCCCTTTGCTGTTTTACACATTATGCAGAATTGGTCCGGCTGATATCCATGGTTTGAACAGTTAGAATACTGTTCTATGATTCATGAGACTGCCTTTCCATCCAGTCTGTTGAAGGTGATTTCTTCGTATGTGTTTTACTTGAGAAACTTTGGAGAGTTCCAAAATCTTTTACTTCTATATTGTCTTCTGTCTCACTGATCTCATTCAAGTAGTCCATTTCATAACTGCTGAGTACATTTTCTTAAAGTTTTGTCTCATTAAATTTAGTAATTATCCTCATACTACTAAATCTAACAGGCAGTATTTAGTACTTTTTAAAAAATATTTTTCTTTTTTATTATTAAATCATAGCTGTGTACATTAATGCAATCATGGGGTACAGTGTGCTGGTTTTACATACAATTTGGAATGCTCTCATCAAACTGGTCAACATAGCCTTCATAGCATTTTCTTAGTTATTGTGTTAAGACATTTATATTCTACACCTAGTAAATTTCATAGGTACCCTTGTAAGATGCACCACTGGTGTGGTCCCACCAATTACCCTCCCTCCACCCACCCTCCCCCTCCCCTCCCCCCTCCATCCCTCTTCCCTTCTTCTTGGGCTATAATTGGGTTATAGCTTT
>NW_003852428.1:4255873-4256250 GCF_000181295.1 Otolemur garnettii | reverse complement strand
GAATAGAGAATCAAGAGATAAACCCAGCTCCTTACCATAATTTGATCTTTGACAAGCCTATTAAAAACATTCAGTGGTGGAAAGATTCCTTATTTAACAAATGGTGCTGGGTGAACTGGCTGGAGACCTGTAGAAGAGTGAAACTGGACTCACACCTCTCACCATTATCTAAGATAGACTCTCACTGGATTAAAGATTTAAACTTAAGACATGAAACTATAAAAATACTAGAATAAAGTGCAGGGAAAACTCTTGAAGAAATCGGCCTGGGTGAATATTTTATGTGGCGGACCCCCCCCTGAGCAATTGAAGCAACATCAAAAATGGGACCTGATCAAACTAAAAAGCTCCTGCACAGCCAAGAACACAGTAAGTAA
>NW_003852428.1:4254765-4255525 GCF_000181295.1 Otolemur garnettii | reverse complement strand
CTACAAGCCAGATCTCCTTTGTCTCATGACTTTAAATAATACCTATGTGCCGATGACTTCCAAGTTATGCACTCCAAATTCCAGACTAAAATATTTTACTATTTATTTAACTTGATTACTTTTATATCTACTAAACTTCTAAATTTAGTATGTATGAGCTAAAATTGTTGCCATTTTCCTCAGTTTACTCAACCCCATGTTTTCCCCACCCTTGTAAATTGCAATTCAGTTCTTTAATGTTCAGTTAAACAATATTCTCTGACTCACACCCCAGAGCCACTCCACCAGGGAAGAGTGCTAGTCTCAACTTCCTCACTCACTCTCCCACTGCCATCCTGAAACCAATCACCATTATCTCTTTTCTTGATTAATGAAAGGAATTCCTAATTGCCTTCTTGGACTCATGTTCCTCACTGTCCCCACATTCAGTACAGCAAAGCCACTGATCATTTTAGAGCTTAGCTTATTGAAACTTTAGAACCCATCTGCTCAAATCAATCATGCCTCTCTGAGCAAGGTAAGACCCTTCAGCCCTTCTTACTTTCCCCTGGTCCAGAAAGACTCAAATTTCCAAACTTTCATTTCTTACAAATCATGCTTCAGGGTAAATGCTGCTAATGAAAAGTACGCATAGAAAATTTTGGAGATGAAAGGGAATGAAAACCTATTTTTCTAGTTGCTACTGTGGGAAGACATGTTCTATGCAATAAAGCAAATATTGAGATTTTGCCAGTAGCTCCCAGGCAACCTTCTAATAGCC
>NW_003852428.1:4246325-4247497 GCF_000181295.1 Otolemur garnettii | reverse complement strand
CTTTCCAAGGATCAGCATAAACATGCTATAAATGAATGAATTAACTCAAAGCAGAATTCACTTTCATTTAAGAGAATTAAGACTAAATCATTCATTTCCCATATAATCAGCTGTGATAAAAATAGGGTTAGAGAAGGGAGGTTTGAAATAAATAAGAGAAAAAGAGAAAGAAATATTAAAATGATAATACATGAGAGATAAGAGACATAATAATTATATCTCAAAGTCATCATTCTTTTTTTTTGTCCTGCCATTCGCTAACAGTATAATTTATATCCATTTTTCATTACACTATTTTTTGGTATTATATTGTCAACCTTTTGATAAAATCCATGTTATGGTTTAACTTGATAATTATTGATAACATTTTTTCTATTTAGGCCTTATAGTTTAGTGTAGAAAGTATTTGTTACTATCACACATTTTTACCACTCTTTTATATAACTCTATCCTAGTTAAGAATATGAACTAATTCTTTTCATGTTTAGCCTGTGATATTAAATCAGACACCAGAAGTCAATCTAATTTGCTTCAGTTTAATTTGCTAATTATTGTTCAAAATTTATACTAGACAAATAAATACATTATCTATTTTGAAAACATTGTTTCATCATACTGTTACTATTATCTTTCTTTAAAAATAATAATTTTTATAATTAATGTATGTTGTATCAAACTCCTAATATATACATCACTTCCTAGGTTTTAAATTGTAAATATTTCATGAAAAGTCTTAACTTTAATAAAGGTAACAAAAGAAAGGCAAGAATTCTGTGATTTAGGGTCTACCTTTAGG
The DNA here is from genome assembly GCF_000181295.1 of Otolemur garnettii. Taxonomy (NCBI): domain Eukaryota; kingdom Metazoa; phylum Chordata; class Mammalia; order Primates; family Galagidae; genus Otolemur; species Otolemur garnettii. Next base: position 4,246,701 of record NW_003852428.1, on the reverse strand, counting down.
GTTAACAAACAGTAAACACCATCTTCTTACCCTGTTAATAAACTATTTGTGTAGCCCTGTAGTAGAAACAGTACACAGACATGTCTTTGTGCTGGCAGGGAGATTTTTATATATATACATTTGCAACCTGAGACAAAATAAAGTTTAGGATTCTATGTGTGTAATTGTATGATTTTCCTACCTCACAAACAAATATTGCTTTGAACCTATTTTTCAAATTCTGAGATACTAGTAGTGTTCCAAGTTGCAATAACTTGCCGCTTGTTAAATATTCTGTTGTACAGCATGATGAATATAGCTTTTAATTGAGTCCTTTAATTTTCAATATCTCTAAGAGAGTAAATCTCAAATGTTCTTATCACAAAAATGTCTAATA
>NW_003852428.1:4236490-4245601 GCF_000181295.1 Otolemur garnettii | reverse complement strand
ATACTCCTCCTCCTGACAAATAGTGTTGGAAGTTCATAGAGGAGTAAATGACTTTTCCAATTTCTTACTGGAAGTCAGAAATACAACCTGGGAGAATTCTTAGATTTAAGTTCTCAATAAATTAAGAACAATGAAATGCTGTTATAGTTTTGGATAGAAATAGAAGGATGAATATCGTTCAGAGAGCAAGTTATTCGTTTAATTGAGTAAAAGTTCCAAGCTGACCAATTTTAGGAGGGTCTGCTACTGTCCCCAGACATTTCTGGCAGAACTTTAGACGTGACTGAGAGATTACAATGGTCACATTCTTGATGGGCAGGAGTCCTTGGAAGAATGTCGCCACGGAAGATTCCAGACACTCATTGTTCAGTTGTCTGTATGCTAATTGTTTATGTACTGACAGAGTGGTTCATGATAAAAGGACGAATAAATTCTTGGATTACAGATTGCTCTCATACTTTTGCCCTACTATTTTATACTCCTCACTTAACACACAAACACACACATATACACACATGCATACATGTGCTCACCTTTTCCCTCAGAGGCCTAGTAACTTTTAACCTCCCCATCAAGATATATACATTACATATATATAAAGTGGCTAGGAATAAGCTTTTGAAGGACCACAGTTAATACTGGGCTAGATTTTCTCTTCAAAACTAACACAAATATTTCCATAGCAAATTTCATAGCATGGAATTTTTCCCAATTCTATGATTAGCAGTAGAGATTTGCGCCACATGTGTACATAATGTTTCCAAATAAACAGGTGAAATTGATCCAGCAGATTGTTTTTGTTTTCTACATTTTTTGTAATTGGCAAATAAAAGAGACTATTGACACAGAACTTTTAAATCTTATAAGGTCATCACCAGTTTACATCAAATACTATTATCAGTACCTTCTTGATTATACTACTTATAATTAAAATGTTAAAAAATAAAATGCATGTGCATACAAATTACTTATATTTTATTAATATTAATAGCTAGCCTGCCTTTTATAAAACCAATGTTAACCACATATTGACATAAAAAGTTTGTTATTCACGTCTTAAAAATAAACAAACTATAATTCTTTTTTATAAGGCTTTATTTTGTGAAACAGAGAACATATTTTCCCATTTAATTAGCATTTTATTTCTTATAGTACATTAGGCACACAATATATAAAAACATTACATCTCATGATTACCGATACTTGTCGTTTTAAATTGCTAATGAAAATGTGATTATTAATTTTATTTTGCTTCATTTTTGTCTATTTGCAATTTTAATTTTGTGCTTCCAACCATTGAGCATGATCTATCGCCTCTTGCTATGGTTCATAATAAGCAGATTATTTTCAACAGAGCACAGGGTTCAGTTTTCTGAATCGAATTTTCTTACATTCTTCAGAAATATTGAAAGTCTTAATGCAAATTAAAATTAAGGGTTGTTTTTTACTATTCATGTACAATGACTGGACACTCACTTTAACAATAACACATATGTATGTGTTACACAGACGTACAGAGGAAGAAGAAAGAGAGAGAGAAAGAGAAGAGAGGGAGGGAGGATTTATACTTTGTCTTAATCTGAAGTTAACATACTCTTTCGCCCTCTGGTTGATAAAACAACCAGAATGTGGGGTATGGAGTAGCGAAACCACTGATCAGACACCTGCAGTGTTAGATTGAGACTTTACTCAGGATGGCTGCTTTGGGCACTAATGTCATCTAACTAAATGCAACAACTTTCTGAAATAGAAGTAAGTTTTATTCCCACACCCGTTGTCACAATGCTGCTAAACATCGCTTACCACCAGCAACTGAAGTAGGAAACCAATATGTTCAACTCTGGTTTTCTTTATTCTTCTCGTTCTTTCACCAACTCAAAAAAATTAAACAGGATAACAGCCAGAGTATCTTCACATGCCTAACAGTCCTCGCTCTTCCAAACAGGGAAGGCAGGCATCTATACCCATGTATTTTCCTAAGAAGATTCACTCATTTTGACTCCTTCATTTACTGACACGGTGTTCATGCGGAGATCTTTATATTTCACACTGGATTATTACTAACCTGTTCAAGAATTCACAAAAGTCTTTCATGAGAAAACAGCATTTAATATGAGAACTAGATAGAGTTCTCTGGGCATGGATAGATTATGCAGAAGGTCGTTCCAGGTCTGGAGAGAAGACTATGTGGAAAGGCCTAGAGAGGAAATAACTTGGCCCAATTCTAACAAATAAATTAAAGCCGTGAAGCTGAAGGAATGAACAGGGAGCGTGAAGTTGGAATGTTACAACCTGCAAAGAGGTTGCTGCCACTGTGAGGACTTTGCAGTCAGTTCTAAGAGAAGAGGGGGCTTTGAAGAAGTAGAGTAGTCAGAGGCGGACAAGTCTCCCTCCCAGCCATGTCTACTGGGAAATAGTGACCATTTGGAGAAGCAGTTCCTGGTTATTAATATAAGATATTACAGAGCCTCAGGAAACTGAAATGGGAATCACTAGAGAAAAATCGATCAATGTGATAATACAGGGACAAAAATAAAAAATAAAAATGTTGCTTGGTGATTTTTTCTTTAAGAGCAGATGACCAAAGGACAGGCATTAGGGGTCATGTCCAGTCTTCCAGCACATGGACACGTTTCTGTTTCTAAGCTGAGAAATACCGGGGATAAGGATTGAAGGTCACGATGTTTTTGTTTTCAGTGGGTGATCATAGATGAAAAAAGCATATCCCGCAGCAAACTGTCATTACAGAAGTCCTACAGCTCACACAGCCTGCACAATCGTAGGTGCAGCTGCCTCTAAAATAATAACTTCATTATTTATAAATTTTCTGACATCTTTTGCTCTTCTGCCTATTCTTGCTATTCCAGGTTTCTAGAAACCCATAGGCATGCAGTGTCCTCTCCCTGAGAGGTTATGTAGGGGACATGTGTGCACAGTTATGTGCTACCCTCAGGAAGGGAAGCACAGAGCAGGCATCCGTGCAGGACTCCTCCCATTCTGGCTGGCAGTTCTCAAGAATGACTTTAGATGTGCTAAGAATGCACATCTTGAGGAAAAGGGAAGCTGGACAGGTAGCTTGGGCTCTGTTTCAGGCCCGCTCCCAGTAGCAGGTCCTTTAATTCTTTACCCCAGAGATTTTTTTACCCCAGGGTACAAAACTCAGGACAGGGTGATTTTGTGGGTATCATTGCTTTGGTGCGGTTTGGACATGAATAGATGAGACTGGACCTACTTCACGATGTTTTCTTGAACCTTGAGTGATTGACTCACAATGAGTCTTAGACTTCTCATGCCCCTTGCTCCCGATCTGTAACTAACAACCCTGCTTCACATAATCTGTATTTAGGTGTTTTGCCTTGTCAGGCTCAGACGAGTTGGTAAAAGTGAACAGTGAATTTACTTCACAGGAAGCTTTGAATTTCCTTATACCTAGTACAGAAAAACATCAAGTTGAAAAAAATTAAATAAAATCACCCCACTTCCAAGTAGTCAACGATTGCCATAAGAAATAGAAACAGCCTCTCCAAGGCCATAGCCAGCCTGCTTTACATATGGAAGTCTCTAAAACATGACTGTGCTCTCATCTGGACAGCCTCATTTGAAACCAAATCCTCCAAAATACATGTATATGGCTGAGACTTTGCCTGGAATTATCATAAGATGAATTTTTATAAACTACTTGAAATTAATAAATTTTTCTATTGTACAACTATTAAAAACATTTGTAGTCACAAATGCTTTGTGCTGCAATTGGAACTTAATTCTCTGGTAAAGACGTCAGTTGGAATTTTTAATGCTATATTTATTAAATTAAAAGTAAGTTTAAAACCAAAATTATTTTAAAGGTGGTATAATAGTTCCATACTAGAAGTTTGATAATTATGTCTAATTCTTTAATCTAGATTTAAGTTAGATAAAATCCTATTACTCCATTCTAATTGCTAGTATCTTATCTCATACCCACCTTTCAAATATTATTATTCTAAAATAGTTGAAACTTCCTCATTGCCAATTGTGAAAGGCATGCCAAAATATCCCTTCAAGGACAAAGGTTAATCTGTGGCATCTGACCCCTACTACAACCGAAATAGACATACAATTCTAAATGGGCTAAAGACTTTCAAGTGTGGAGGCAGTCTTAAGTGGGTGTGTCACTCTGCCCATTTATCTGCCCAGAGATCTGAAAATGTAAGTGTTTTGAGTGGGACCCAGAACATAAAAAGGGTCTGCAATAGGTCCACACTTCCATACAAGCTGTTCTTCTGCTTGAGCCAAACAATCCAGCAGATCTGATTATGCCCAATATAGCAGTGGCAGAGAGAGAGACAGAGTTTCTGGTCTTTGGCAGATTTTCATGGATGGATCACAGTGGAGACCCTTAGGGTTCTGGCACACAGATGACACCCTCTGTGATACCTTCACAGATGACATCTTCTTTTAGAGAAACAGCTTTTGGCTTGCTCCTGATCCTTAGAAAAGACTGAACATTTAAGGGGCCACCAAATTACTGAATTTTCCAGTTGGTACAGACATTCAATTATCAGATTTATTTAATACGAAGAATGAATTCTCAAAAGCGATGAAAATATGTAATAGAATAGAAAGATGAATAATTTCATTATGTCTTCTCGGAAAAACTTAAGACAAAGATAAGCACTTATATATTCTTGAGCCATAAGAAAACAAATATAAAAATCACACAATACTTCAGCCAAGTATTCAATATAAATATAAACTCAAATTAACAGGACAATAAGCCCTTGATATTTGTGGTTTTATATTTTGTAGGTCCACATTTAGTAGTTTAATCAACAATCACCCTCAAGGATATTAGCATCAGAAAATCTTGAGCCCTTTAATTGCATTTTAATGCCTCTCATTGAGCTGACACCGTTGAAGATGGTTTAGCAGATTATGCACATCTTATTTTTTCTTCTTAAGATAGTTAGGACAAAAATTGTACTCTAGTCCATTTTCTCCCCTGCCTCAATTTCATTAGGTGACTATATCCATGAGCGGCTATTAAAAACCGAGAATCATTTTCTTTTAATCAGTTTAGTATCAGTATACACATTAAACAATCAGATAATTGCATAAAATAGTTTTCAATTATTTAATTGGGGGAATGAATCATTGTATAGTAAATGAAAATATATTGTTAGACATTTTATCTCGGGCATAAATTGGTTATCACCTTGAATAAAAGGTTTATGGAAGAATCATAATATAAATTCACTTCTGTTAAGCCCTGTATGCCAGAAAAGCAAATGAAATAAAACTTTTTCCAAAGGACACATTTTCACGTGATTAACAATTATCAGTGTTCAATTCATGGCAAAGTGTAATGGACAACATCTTTAACCAACCCTAACCCCAGCAAAATTTGGTGGTTTTGTTTTTGCTTTAAATTGCCTATTGACTTATAGTACATAAAATATTTGTGTAATCAGACGTTATTGGATTTTTTACTGCTTTATTGCCTAAGTTTATTGTTCAATCAAAAAAACATATATTTTAGTGCCCTTGTTGACAGGAAGTAATTCCGATTCCTTCATGCTGAAATTCCTCTTCATATTTTCTCCCACTGCCCTCGGTGAAAGAGAGAGCGCTCGTCAGCAGTTCTCATATTTCCCCAATTCAATTTTCCTTTTCACTCTGTCTAAGGTGAGCCACTATGGCACATTTGCAAAATGTTTTGACCATTATGAATATGAGAGAATGAGTCAGCGAGTGTAAACTTCTCACAGTACTGCGTGAGATAGACATTTTGATATCTGCCGATTGCTTTTAATAGTTAGAAGTGGGAAATCTAAATTAACACAAGTAGAATGAAGAGCAGGTTCACTTTCTGTCCTATTTAGTCATTTTTGAACAACGTAAACTGAATAGAAGGCTAATTCAGCTTCATAATACTTTGATAAAATGAGATTAACATTTGAAAATTATAATTGTGTTTGCTAAAATTTTACACTATTCTTTGTCAAATTTATCTATTTTAAAAACTAAATCAGAATGACTTATTCATTACGAAATAAATGTTAGCATTCTCATCATTTTATGTACTAAGACTTTTTTTAAAGGTTATTTATCTGGTGGAGTCAGATTCATGTTCATCAAACTAGTTGTAGTGACTTATTGAACCCTGGGGATTGTAGTATAATAATCCAGGTAATAATAGCAGGTATATACTGTGCTCACCCAGTCACTTAACAGTTACAACAATAACTACAACAAAGTCTCAGAGACATACCACAAAAAAACCTTTATTTTTTAATGTAATAATGCAATACAAATTATCTGAGGGACTTTATATCATATGCCTCGTCATTCAGTGACCTAAACTCCTTTGCTCTGTGGTTATTTACCCTGAAAGCCATCCAAGATCTTCTCAACTGGACTAGGGGGCTGAGGGAAGAGAAAAAAATGTGGAGCGTTGTGAAATACGTTATCTTTAAATGGGCTGGAAATGGCCTGATGCCCCCTGGTTTAGACAACATTCATCGGCACAGCCGCACTCACTTGCAGGGAACTGTAGCTGGAAGAGAAAAAGGAGAAATGAATTTGGAAAGTATAGAGAGAGGCTACAGATTTGACAATTCCAATGTCCCTTTAGAGATCTACATGTTACTGGAATTTCTTTCTTTAGGAGGTCCTTGGTCTCGTGGATTTGAAGAATGAACCCACCAAACACAGATTAGTAGTAATACAGGATTTATTGTGCAGAAAAGAGTACAGAAAAAACACCAGAGCTCCTGGCAGAGGGAGAGACCCTAGTAGGAAAGACTCCCCTCTGCCTGGGTTCTTTGTCTCTAGAGGTATATATAGGCGCATGGATCCTTTGCAATTACATTAGGCCAGGGCTTGGTAATGAATGAATGGATACAGTCCCTTCTGCTGGCCGAGATGCATGAGTGTATCGATGACTGGGTCCAATCCCTTCCTGCTGGGGTCAGGGTGAATTAAAGCATTAATGAGTGGATGCAGTCCCTTCATGAAATAGTCCAGGCCTAGAAAATGAGCGGTCCTTGTTCAGCCCTAAATGGGGGACCCTTTATCCCCTTGAGCCTCAGAAATGCTCACAGGGGAGCAGTGCAGCCAGAGGAGGGCTCTCTAGGTCCAAGGGTGGTTCTCGGGTTGGCACTGGCAGCCGCTCGTGACTGTGCTGTGGGCTCCCTCAACTAACTAGAGATGGGAGGCTTCCGCTGCACTCGCTCTCTGCCGTGATTGGTTCTTCAGCTCTGGACTCCCCCTATTCACTGCTGCCAACATCCTAGGCAGATGGAGACGCAGAAGGTGGGGCAGGTCCTCCCCGGCCACAAGCGTGGTGGAGCTGCATCGCCACCCGCCCTATATCATACTGACAATCCTGGAGGAAAGAAATGAGGGCACTGAAAAGCATTGGTATGAAGACAACCATGGAATAACAACATGGTCCACATGCATCGTGTACTGACCACGTGCCATACTCTTTATTAACGCCTATAAAATGCAAAACAACCCTCTGAGGAAAGCATTATTTTCTATTCTATTTTGCTGATGAACAAAGATATAAAGAAGACTACTTTTACTGTTTTTTGCTTTATTTTTGTTATTTCAGATTGATGAGAAGGTACAAATGATTAAGTTACATTGTTTGTGTTTGTTAGGTAAAGATCAAGATACAGTTGAGCCCTTCACGCAGGGGCTGTGCTCTCCTATTAGGTGAGAGAACATCAATCCCCCATCCCTCCCCTCTTCCCTCTCCCTTCTCTTCCCTCCCCTCCACTCAAATTTAATTGTGTTTTTCTCTCACGTGGTGTATAGTTGTTTATCTGTTGGTTTCATATTAGAATGACATACATTGGTACTTGCTTTTCCATTCTTGTCATACTTTACTAAAAAGAATGTGTTTCAACTCTAGTTAAATATAAAAGATGTAACGTCTCCATCTTTTTATGGCTGAATAGTATTCCATAGTATACACATACTAAGTTGATTAATCTATTCATGGCTTAGGAAAGGAGTTTATGAAGAAGACCCCCTTGGCAATTGCAGCAATAGCATAAATCAATGAATGGAAGACTACTTTTGAAACAGATGTTAAATAATTTGTTCAAGATTATACAATGGAGTAGGCCATAAAATTAAATATTAAGACATGTAATAACTCAGATAAAAACAAAACTCAGAGTTTTGTTATCAAAACTCTACAATGTATGTTCCCAATTAAAAAAATAGCATACTAATCTGACAGAAATAATCATACTCTTTTAAAAGCTAATTTGATGTGCATACATTGGGAAGCTTCATAGAAGACACTTATATCAAATGATACTAATATATTTAACACAAACATCCCTTAATGCAAGTAAAATGCTCTGAGTGCAGTATTGGTTAATTTATCAAAAGAAATCACATTGACAAAACTATACACTGTAATTGCAAATGTGTGTTATTGATAGGCGTTCACACAAGGGAAAATCTTCACAGACTTTCTCTAATTCCTCATTTATACTCTTAACCATATGATTCATTTAGTGTATCTTCTATCAAGAGAGAATAAATATTTGAATACTGTGGCACATAACATGGGAACGTTCTTAGATTTTATTTATGTTCCATTAGGAGGTGTTCAGATGCCTTTGTTGGGAAAATAATTATTTGATTTTTAGGCCATTCAATCCTTAACAATTACTTTTACAAGTGCCATGAGGTCAGCCTACTTCACAGCAACCTCAGACTCCTGGGTTCAAGGGATCCTACTGCTTTAACACCCTGAGTAGCTAGAACTACAGGAGCCCAGTACAATGCCTGGATAATTTTTCTATTTTTAGTAAAGATGGGGTCTTGCTTTTGTTCAGACTGATCTCAAACTACCAAGCACAAGCAGTCCTCATGCCTCAGCCTCTTGGACTGCTAGGATGACAGGTGTGAGTCACTGTGACTGGAGGTGTTTATATATATATATATATATAATCATTTGCTTTAAACTAGTAGGCTTTTCTTGTTTTTAACAGATATTGTGAGATTCAGTGTTTCTCCTCTAGGTAAGAATGCCAAGTTGGTGGTAACTCCTGTTCTGATCATGTGCTTCTCTGGTGGATGATTTAGTGAGGAGGTGGATGGAACGTA
>NW_003852428.1:4233560-4235881 GCF_000181295.1 Otolemur garnettii | reverse complement strand
GAATTTTGATTTTAATAATTTGTGATAATTTTTTATATTGTTTTTAATTATTTTTTTCAATTTAAAGATTCTAGAAGTCCTTTTTTGCAGTTAAAGGACTTATTAAACATTAAGCACTTAATTATTAAAGCCTGGAATAACTAAATATGTGGAAGAGTACTTAAATATAATTATGATCAGAGTTACAAAGAAGTTTGGGTGCTGTGATTAAATGGGTTCCAGTAGGAGTTAATTAGGGCGTGAATTCAGAGATTTCCAGGGAAAGAAAGAATATGATTTGTTAGGAAGTGATACATTAAATGTATGCACAGAAGAACAAGGTAGAAATGGAAAGCAATGGGAAACACTTGGAATAATGAAAAGTGAGATAATCAGAACACTTGTTTACTAGAAAACTCTGGTTGTAATGGGGGAAAACTGAGTGGAAGGAGGACTGGGGTGTGTATGTAAAGGTAGGGATTGGCTAATACTATATATAATCTTGGTGAGAGATTGATGGAAGCTAGGGAAAGTGATGTTTAAACATAGAAAGAAAAATGTCTGCATTCCAGGAATAAGTGGAAAGTAAAAGCAATAAATTATGGTGATTTTTTGGTTATTTAGGATGAAGTTTATGTAACTTCCTCCAGTAGGTGAATTGTGAATCTGTTACTGAAAGAATGAGTAGAAGGGACCAGGTTCCAAGAGGACTGATCATGAATTTAACTTGGGGCATATCCATTTTGATTGCCTAAGAAGTATCCCTGAGTATTATCTATTGAAGTATAGAAATAGAGTTGAAAATCAGAGGAGGCAAATGGGCTACAATTATATATATGGGAATTATAATGTACAGTTTATTTAATTCCAATTGTGTGGGTAAGATCATATGGCAAGAGATTTTAGCGTGGCAAAAGAAAACCAGCTAGGGTTGAATTTCGAATGACGTCAGTTCTTACTATTTGGGCAGATTAGGATGATCCAGCAGAGAAGATGATAAAGGGAATAGCAAGGTATGTACAAGAGAACGCAGAATAGTTTTATGGAAGTCAATAGAAAGGAGTGTGCCAAGAAGCTGTTTTAATACAGGGTCAACAGACTGATGAGGTGTGCTCGTCTGACTGGGCTGCTGAGCTTTTAATAATTTAAATATGGCCTCCTGGCCAAAAGTTCATATCCTTACCGTGTCAAGGTTGATTGGCGTCTGTGGCTGGCAGTTTTAGAATCCTGAAAGATGATAGCAATTCTTTAAACAGTTGGAAAACTAATTCATTAAGATAGATCACGATGCTTTATTGAATTCATAGCCAAAATAACATCACTCAAGGAAATGAAAAACACGTTAAACTTATTGCAAACCTTTCTACTAAAATACTGAAGAAATTGTGAAGTGACAAATTTCTGCAGAACGACTTGAATATCTCCACTTTATTTGTGCCAAACATTCTTATAAATACTCTACTTCATGACATTTTGTTCCTCCTAACAACCCTATAGGATCGGTGGGTGTTATTGTCACCCCTATTTCCTACATATGAGAACTTAGGTGCAAAGAGGTTACCCAAAATTATATTCCAGTAAGTGACAGAGTAGAGATTTGAACCTATGGCGTCTGGTTCTAAACCATTAGGTGTACTACCCCAAGGAGTAGCTTACATTCTCACCCTGTATTTCATAATCTTACATGTTAAGTAAAGAAGTAGAAGTATATGATTCTTAAATAACAGAAATATTGGTGGTAAATTCCTATTTTTAATTTAGAATTTAGAACTTCTCTCGCAACTGTAAATGTAATGTAATGTTAACTAGTCCTTCTTAAAATAAGACTTGAAATAGTTAACTTTACCACTATCGGGATGCAGTCTGCTTTACTTTATCTTTTTAAGTAAACTCCACATATGAAGCTGGTTAGTACAGCAAAAGGTTATGTTTTTCATGAACAAACTAATCAGTTAGGAAAACGAATCAGATTATAAAAATACAAAGAATCTGCTAAAACCACAGCTGCTAGGAAGGCCAAATTTAAGTTAGTAAAAGTCAACACTGTGATGAACATATAACAATATAACTAATACAGCATGTAAAGACATTATGTGATCAGAATTAATTTCCCATTTTATAGACATCATTATTTATCTCATTAAATCCTTGCAAAAATATCACACAAAATCTAAAGTATCAATACAAGGAGAAATCAGGACACCTTATAGAGGTTAAGTTCTCATTATTCTGACTAGCAATTATTAAAATCTAAAATATTAATACAAGGAAAAATCAGGACACTTTATAGAGGTTAAGTTTTCATTATTCTGACTAGCAATTACTATTAGTCAATGTTAGAA
>NW_003852428.1:4232090-4233540 GCF_000181295.1 Otolemur garnettii | reverse complement strand
GACGTCAGTTCTTACTATTTGGGCAGATTAGGATGATCCAGCAGAGAAGATGATAAAGGGAATAGCAAGGTATGTACAAGAGAACGCAGAATAGTTTTATGGAAGTCAATAGAAAGGAGTGTGCCAAGAAGCTGTTTTAATACAGGGTCAACAGACTGATGAGGTGTGCTCGTCTGACGGGGCTGCTGAGCTTTTAATAATTTAAATATGGCCTCCTGGCCAAAAGTTCAGATCCTTACTGTGTCAAGGTTGATTGGCGTCTGTGGTTGGCAGTTTTAGAATCCTGAAAGATGATAGCAATTCTTTAAACAGTTGGAAAACTAATTCATCAAGATAAATCATGATGTTTTATTGAATTCATAGCCAAAATAACATCAGTCAAGGAAATGAAAAACGCGTTGAACTTATTGCAAACCTTTCTACTAAAATACTGAAGAAATTGTGAAGTGACAAATTTCTGCAGAACGACTTGAATATCTCCACTTTATTTGTGCCAAACATTCTTATAAATACTTTACTTCACAACATTTTGTTCCTCCTAACAACCCTATAGGATAGGTGGGTTGTTATTGTCACCCCTATTTCCTACATATGAGAACTTAGGTGCAAAGAGCTTATCCAAAATTATATTCCAGTAAGTGACAGAGTAGAGGTTTGAACCTATGGCGTCTGGTTCTAAACCATTAGGTGTACTACCCCAAGGAGTAGCTTACATTCTCACCCTGTATTTCATAATAAAGAAGTAGAAGTATATGATTCTTAAATAACAGAAATATTGGTGGTAAATTCCTATTTTTAATTTAGAATTTAGAACTTCTCTCACAACTGTAAATGTAATGTAATGTTAACTAGTCCTTCTTAAAATAAGACTTGAAATAGTTAACTTTACCACTATCGGTATGCAGTCTGCTTTATCTTATCTTTTTAAGTAAACTCCACATATGAAGCTGGTTAGTACAGCAAAAGGTTATGTTTTTCGTGAACAAACTAGTCAGTTAGGAAAACTGGAATCAGATTATAAAAATACAAAGAATCTGCTAAAACCACAGCTGCTAGGAAGGCCAAATTTAAGTTAGTAAAAGTCAACACTGTGATGAACACATCACGATATAACTAACACAGCGTGTAAAGACATTATGTGATCAGAATTAATTTCCCATTTTATAGACATCATTATTTATCTCATTAAATCTCACAAAATCTAAAGTATCAATACAAGGAGAAATCAGGACACTTTATAGAGGTTAAGTTCTCATTATTCGGACTAGCAATTATTAAAATCTAAACTATTAATACAAGGAAAAATCAGGACACTTTATAGAGGTTAAGTTTTCATTATTCTGACTAGCAATTACTATTAGTCAATGTTAGAACATTTAAATCTCTGTTCAGGAAAACAGAGACATATTTAAACTTTCAGACAAAGTTTAAATCTCTATTCTTTAACATG
>NW_003852428.1:4229885-4230130 GCF_000181295.1 Otolemur garnettii | reverse complement strand
GGCAAGCCCTTCTTACAAAGGTCTGTGCCTTATTTATAAGCATATATTAATATCCAGATTATTTATAGAAAATAAATAAATAATGGAATGTTATTAAATTATTATGAATAGAAATTTCTGTTTCCTAAATTTATTATTTGTTTTTACTCTCAGATATTGTCTAATCATGCTGCTCTCTGAATCTTTATTGCATTCTTCTTTCCCTTTATGGGAATCAGATACTCCACCCACATTTACATATCTTG
>NW_003852428.1:4226281-4229655 GCF_000181295.1 Otolemur garnettii | reverse complement strand
TGAGTCATTAAAATGGTAGGTCCACAAGACAGTATTACATGGCAAAACTGTCCTCATGTGTTCCTTTAGTATCTGCTACAAATAAAAAATGATGCGAAAATTAGAAACATGGCAAATATCTCCATATCTAAACCCCAGTTCTTACAAGTATGTTATACTCTGCTAAAAGGAAATGCTAATCTGTATTTAGGGTAAAAAAAAATAATAATAATACGTGTTTTCAGCTTATGGTTTTAGTACTATCTCATCTGTCTTCGAATATCTACAGAGCAGTTGATTTAACGTAAAATCACTAAGTATAGAAAACTATCATAACGGGGAAATTAGTTAGGACGTCATCAGACAGCCGCATTTCAATTTAAAACACGTATTGCACAGTACAGAATGTCTTACAAGCAAACATTCTAGTTCTAGTTGTTGAGTTGAAACACTGCAGCTTCCTGTGAGGTTTTCCATCCCAAACTTACACATTTGATGAGAATACACATCAACGTAGGCTAAGAATATACATTAATATTCATTTAAAGCACAGTACATGTGACCATATAATTACTGAATTTTTAAATCAAATTTATTAAAATATCATGTACATGTACATTTTAATAAACATATAGTCCACCAGTAAAGGTACATTTGAGTTGTTAGTAGTTTGAAACTATTATGAATAAAGCTTCTGTGAACATCAGTCCTGCATACGTGTTTTTGTGTGGACACACATTTTTACTTCTTTTGGGTACAACACTCAGGAGTAGAAATGTAGTTGTTTATTATAAGGGTGTGAACACTTTATAAGGTGGCTCAGTGGCCAGAGATGGTGGGTTGGAACCCAGCCCGGGCCTGCCAAACAATGACAGCTACAAAAAATTCCAGTTCCTTCACATATTTAGCAAAGCTCAAAGGAGACTTAATCTGTGGGGTTTTGTGTGTGTACATGTGTTTCTCTTTGTGGTTCTCATTTGAATTCAATAAAGACGAATTCTCTTGAGCACTTTTTCCTGTGCTTTATTGTCTATACTCATATCTTCTTTCGAAAGTTCTTCTTCCTTTTTATATTTGTGGAAGAATTGGTATAAAGTTAGTATTACTTCTTCCTCAAATGCTTCCTCAAATTCACCACTATTTGAGACTGAAGTTTTCTTTGAACATCTTTTAACTACAAATCTACTTTATTTAAAGAATTTAGTATTTCTACATTTTCTTTTTGAGGTCAGTTCTGTTGAATTTTGTCTTTCAAGGTATTTGCTCCCTTATGAAAGTATTCAGATTTATTGATATGAGGTTTTTCACAATACTCTAGTAAATTTATGTAAATACTAACAGTATTTGTACTATTTCCTTTTTTATTCCTCATACCGGTATTTAATCTTTCTCCCTTTTTATACTTAGATCAGTCTAGAGATACATGAATTTTATGTGTTTTTTTCCCCAAGTAATCAACTTTGGTTTCACTGTTTTCTCTGTGATGCTAGTCTTCCTTCGGCACAATTTCACTAATTTCTCCTCTCAGATTTAAAAGGTCCTTCCCTCACACAGTTGAGATTCTCCATAGTAATCTGAGACTACATGAAAATTAACTTATGTCGCTGAGTCTCTGCTCCTCATCTTTCTACCTTTCTTGTCTGTAATTCAGGTAGAATAATTTTCTAATTCTATATTCAATGTTATAGATCTTATATTCTTCAGTATCTAAACTGCTATTAAACCTCATCTTGTGAAATTTTATCTAAGATATTAAATGTTTAAACTATCAGACCAATTTGAGATTTTTATAGTTTCCATCTCGCTCATTATTCTGTTCCTGTTTCTTTCAGTTCTGAAGCCTCTGTATAACAGCTGCTGTGACGTTCTCGTTTGTGTATTCATTATCTCCGTCATTTCTGGGTCTGTTGAATGATATTTTTCTCTCATGTTTTTATTTTGTTCCAATAATTGTAAATGTTTCATTGATTATCGGATTTTGTTATCTTCTTGTGAACACTTTATAAGGTGGCTCAGCGGCCAGGGCAAGGTGGCAAGTATTATTTTTTTCTTCTGGAAAGCATGTATGTTATGTAGATCAAGTAAATTCAGGTGGGACCAGCATAGTCTTTGCTCCAGATTTCATTTAGATGCACTTCTATGGTGTGGTCTTTCAAAGATATCTAGTGAAATCTCTAAGGTTCAATAAAGTTAATACTCTCTGATGTTTGAACTTCTCCTTGTATTGTGTAAGCTGCAGTCATTGTTTATGTAGAGCTACCTCGAAATGCCTCCTTCCCTGGTAGTTCTATGCCCGGCCCTGTGGAGTCTCAGCTGATATATGAGAACTTACTATTCAGTCGGATGCTCAAATGGTCCCTTACAGGGTTTTCCAGAGCTTGTTTTCTTTATAGGAAGACACCTCCTCTCAGCTACTGTGTAAATGTATTCCTCCTGTCTCACTACCCCCAGATACTGATCTCTTTCCTTAGCTCAAAAAGACCAGCATCCTCTGCTTGAGTTTCTTCTTCTGAAAATACAGGAGGTATTTCAAGACAGGCTTCACAGTGCTGTGCGTCCTATTGTCTATTATTTTTAAAATTATTTCTTACCGTTTTCTAGTTGTTGACACAGAGAGGACTGTTCTAGTGCTATGATGTGTGTCTGGATGGTCTCTGGTCCCCAACACCAAGGACACTCCACCGACTAGAGCTGATAACAGAGCAATCACAGACACAGAGCAACTCCACATCAAGAGTTTACACGACAGGAGAAATGGGGATGCTGTATGCAGTGAGAGTGAAGGAGGAAGCTACACCAAATCATGCAAAGAAAAAATAGGTTCCAGAAAGAGAAATGAGTGTCCACGAGTGGGGACAGACCCTGATCGGAGCGCCACTGCCTTTTAAACGCTCACAAGTTTTCCTGCATTCCTCTTGGCAGAACTGTCTGTCCTTTCCCATTTGGGGGGCAATTCACATGTTGAGGTTTTTCAACAGATGACATAACAGTTTGTTCCATAACGGTTTCCCTTTACCACATGTATCTTCCCCAGAAACCCTTAGGAAAGCTTCGCCTCTGCTATTCTAATTGGATAGTACGGGCTTTAGGCCAGTTAAAGGTCACCAGGAGCTCTTTACTGTGTATTTTATCACCAGGGGATGGATCCTACCTCTATCTTTTATTTTAGTAACCCAGGAACTGATTCAATTTGGGCATCACACTAAGAGAATGTTGTCTTTGTAAAATAATCCTTGTCACTTTATGAGAAGAAATAAAAACGTAACAAGTGATGTCTGTTGTTCAGTGTTTCACAGATCATTTACTTAAGTCACATATTTCTTCTATGCCACCTTTGAGCTTCTAGAAACTTCCTGTATATGTAGATATAGCTTCTATATTTATCAAAATGATGA
>NW_003852428.1:4222474-4225630 GCF_000181295.1 Otolemur garnettii | reverse complement strand
GTTTAGAATGATATAAACATGTTTTTCTGCTACCTGTTAGTATCCTCAGAAAACTCTTACGCTGTGTCAGCATTTTTCTCACATACAGAAATCTCTATTAACCCAAACTTTATTCCCTTTTAACTGATCGAATCAGGGAAATAAATGTTGTTTATATAACTCAAACCTCCATTATGATGAATTCCCATCAGCAATTTTGAAAAGCTATCTTCATTTACTCTTCCAAGTGCATTGAAAAACCCCTAAAATGGCCATTTATTTCTCTACTCACTAACAGTAATACAGGCAATGTGTCTTTTCCAACTGCCAATAATAGTGATTCATATGTTCTGTTTGGAGATTTCTTTGTTACAATCAAATGGTAATTTTATTTCACTGAACAGAAACTTGCTAAAAATTAACAGAATTTGTTTATACTTAGCCGTATAGGACAACATGTATTTCATACATATATGTGTTTTAAAGGAGATAAATATATTTTGCTTATAACTCTCCCATATAGACAGAATCATTTTGTGAGTCTAATACTATCCCTTTGATTAACTTAAAATCAAAAGTCTTATACTGTGGAAATAGGACCACAAGGACCACACTATTAACAAGGCAAATAGACAGTGTATGTGGATGTCCAGGGTTTTGCTTTATTTTTTTGTTAACAAGTTCTGAATCTATAAGTAATAATCAAAATGGCACAATATCCTCCGAATAACATAACTGAATCAATACACCAGTCCTGAAAGAAATTCAGAAATTTCACATTTATTACTTATATAAATATTGTACGCTCTTTATCAGTACTTACGAGAACATGCTTCCTGAAAAAAGTTTATGCATTCAGAAATAGTTTCAAGAGACAGAAGTTACTCCAAGTAATTTCCAAATGCAATAAGGAATAATGTGACATAAAATGTACACATTTGGACCTTAAGTCCTGATTCGATGTTAATGGCAGTTGAGTGAGATCATTCTAACAATTCAGTTAATGCTACTATTCCATTCTCCCACAGAGAATAGATATGAGATTGAAAAGGAAAAGAAAAATAGTTCTTAACATATCAGATAGTTAACGTTTCAGTAATACAGATGAAATATTTTTCTTTCTAGTGAGGGATTAATTTACAGTTATGGAAAATGAATTAGACTTTCAAATTTATTAACTGCTACTCACGGAATACAATTAAGGGACATCAAGGAACAAAAATCTAATGGACGCATATAACTATCAAGCTAGTTCTGTGTTGGTTAATTTACACCATTGATTTTTATCCAGGCCTTGATTCTTTTTCATTAAGTTGCATTAAAAGGTTTGTTTTAAAATAAAATATAACCTCATAAGACTCCAAAATGATTTCTTTCTTGCCAAAGCCTATCTCACAGTGTGCATTTGCAATCAGAGTATGAATAATTGGAAAGATTTAGAGGTCACCCAAAGCAAATCACCTCGCATCCACCCCTCTTTGTCATCTAACCAGCAAACACACCTTGCGCCTTGAAGTGAAAACCTTGGGGGCATGTACTGTATTGGATTTTATGTAAGGTCATGAAGGGCTGGTAATGAACTCTGAGCAGTACACTCCTGACATGGCAGAGAATGTAGCTTTGAATCATTAAATTAGTTTTCTGTCATCTAAGCCCAGACTAAATGACACTTGTTTTTTCAAAGTCTGTAAATGATTGATAGTCTGATATTTTAAAATGCTCCGAAGGAATACTTAACTCTAACTCCTCTAGAAGACGACACGGGTTAGAAATAACACATTTTCTCTCTTTCTCTCAACAAACACTGAACATGCACTTTCAAAAGCGCAGGTCACATATGTGTGTGAGAACACCGGATTCGTGTGAGATGCTCACTACTATGTAAACCACTATCATTTATTCTAAACACAAACATGAACATTTATACTATACTTATTCAATATTGTAGGCATACAATAAAATAGTCTGAGCCTAAATTCTATTACAAAATATTTCAAATATAAAGAACAATGCAGGGAACCCTCAGATATACCTAATGCCTACATTCGTTAATTATTAAATGTTTGTCATATTTACTTAATTTATGCACACAAAACAAATATTTAAGAGAAGAACTACTTTAAGTTACCTATTTATAAATACAATAACACTTTATTTCTAAAATCTTTAACAAATATACTCAAATTGCAGGGAAGATATTTCATATTTAAGCACGATAGAGTTACAACGTTAACACACTTAGTGAACAGGTCGAGATTTTTAATGCAAAAACGTGAATCCCATTCAGGTGCCTGGTCCCCTCACCATCCATTTACCTTCCAAAGACCCAAATTCCGAATACCAACACATTGGGATCCTAATATTCGGATTTGCCTTCCTTTGAGTGTTCCTGTGAATTCCTAGAAATTTATTTATTCAATTTGCTCTAATCAGTTATAATTATTAATATTTCAATGCTTTAATTTTTAAAAATTTAGCAAATGCTTCAGTAAGATCGTCAGGCTGACTTCCATATCCACACAAATGCATCCCTTAGTGTCTTGCTGAGTGGCGCTCATTACTGTTGAGTTTTGTGTGCCTTCCTGAGATTGTCGGAACTTGAGTTAAAGCAATAAACAAACATTACATTTCTTATTAAATATGGCAAGAATGAAACTGAAATTAGGGATATGTTAGTCCAAGTTTATGGGGTTAACGTCATGAAGAAAATGTCAGTGTATAAAGGAAGAGAGAAAGTGCTACTGATGAAGAGAGGTCAGGGCAGCCCGTAAGGAGCAGAAATGATGAAATACTGTGAAAATTGCTGCATTGTGTGTCGGAAATATCCATTGACTGTGAGACCAAGTAAACATTGATAGAGAGTCAGCTAGGAAAATAGGAAAATCTTAACTGAAAATCGTGACTTGAGAAAGGTTTGTGCAAAAATAGACCCAAAGGAGCCACCAGATAACAAAACCAAAAGAAAGTTGAAGTTTGTCAATAAATTTTGGAGAGGTAAGATAATGTTTTGGACCATGTTATCACTGGTTAAAAATCTGAGTACAACAATGTGAACCCAGGAACAAAAAAAAAAAATTTCTATCAGTCCAAATCAAGAGTCAAAACAATGTGGCTAACCTTTTTTGATGTCAGAGGGATTGTTCATTTTGAATTTTCACCAACTGGACAAATTGCAAA
>NW_003852428.1:4216662-4222255 GCF_000181295.1 Otolemur garnettii | reverse complement strand
TGTTTTTTCTTACCTAAAGATGAAGGAAACATTGAAAGGAAGATACTTTAAGACATTCAGGACATCAAAGGCAATACAGCTCTGGTTGCCATTCCAGGAAAAGAATTCCAAAATTGCCTTGAAGGGTAACCTAGGTGCTGGCATTGGTGCACAGCTTCCCAAAGGGAGGACTTCTACGGTGACTGTAGTGAAACCCAGCAATGAGGCAGATAGCATTTTTTCTAGGACAAGTTCATAAACTTAATTGTCAAGCCTCCTGTATATGTGTGTTTGTATGAGCACATGCCCCTGCATGCATCTAACTATAATCCCTAATGATTGCCTGTGCCATTGTGTATATACAATTTTGCATAAGGGCTATTTACTGAAATATCAAAATACATGGGAATCATTATAAGTGGGATTCTGTTGCATATGAAAAATACTGTTTTGAGCATTGTATCAGTCTGCTGGGGCTGCCACAGCAAAACACCACAAATTGGATGACTTGACTGATAGTAAGTTAATTTTTCATAAAATATTCTGGAGGCTGGAAATCCACGATGAAGGGGTCAGTAGTTCTGCTTCTCCTGAGACCTCCTTGCTGCCTGCGCACACGCCTGCTTCCTTCTGTCCTCCCCTGGCCTTCCCTCTGTGACACCTGTGAATGGGAGTAGTACCCCACCCACCTGATCTCATTTCATCTTATCTCTTTAAGTCTCTATCTCCAAACAGGTCTGAGTGTGGGAACTCTAAATGTGTCTCTGACAGTGACACACGTCAGCCTAACAGGAACACTGCAGGGAGAAATCCGTTGTGTGTGGGTCATTGTCTACAGTCCAGACTTGGCCCTGGCACTTGCAGATCTGTTATAAGGAATTTAATTCTTCCAGCTGAGATTTTCCTCGTGTTTGAGGAGATGGGAGTAGGATCAAACTAATGAATTTTTTGAAAATTAGACATAATATTTGTGACGTGCTTGACACATACTATGCCAAGAAAAATGTCCTGTTTTTTCAAAATTAATGTTCCCCTTGTTTTAAGGAAAGAACAAATTCGACAAAATGTGCATTATTTTCTTAGCATAATTTTGGATAAAAGTAGCTAATTCTATTAAAATCTCAATGCATGCATGTTTATGTCCCCACTGAGCACATCTCTGCTGTCTGCCTAGAATGACGTGACATTCCTAAGATAATCTCCTCGATTCCAGGATTTGCCCAGTGCCCTCTTTTTCTCCAAGTTTGTCAAACAAATATTATCTTTTTTGTGTTCATATTTTATATAGAAATAGAGAAGCTCTATCATAATTTGAGAACATACACATAAATGTTGAAAATATTCACATTATAGTAAATTAGTGCTTTATTTCACTATGATATACAAATGAAAGGCATTAAGATTTTCCCAAAGAACTCTGATTTTTGTAATAGCCTAAAGAGGTTCTCACACTGTGTTTAAAGTTCTTCTAATCGTAACAAATCTAAAGTTCATCTTTGATTTTGATACATGGAGCTCTTTTCTCATTGAAATAAATTTGTGCTCAATTTTATAGAAAAGTCAAATAAATATGTTTTCTTCATTGTAAACATAAAAATCTACTTATATGGAACTAGATATCATGAATATAAAAAAATTTAAATGTATAGCCTTTAGCAGCTGGCATGCATTCTTCTAATTTAGTGAAAGCAGAACAATAATTTTTAATAGTCAACGAACTGTAAATAACAGGATACAAAATTGGTTTGTTCACATAATCTTCTTAATAAAGGCCTATTTTTAACTTTCCCAGCTGCTATCCATTTATGAATTTAGGACGGGTCTCAGGAAAAGAGACTGGCAGCTGTGGTCGCCTTCTGCTCTTCTGATTACACAGGAATGCCATCTAGTGTCAAAACAGTAACTGCATCTGTCTCGTCCTGTGGAATACTACTGAAACCATGCACTTTACACTGCTTTGCTATAAAACGTGCTTTAAAGAAATACATCCCAATGATATTTTGGGACTTTATGCATATACATAGCAACATAAATAATGTAGCACAAGTAGGTATTAGCTATTTGGCTTGTTTTTACTTTTTGTAAGGTAAATTATTAAATACAAAACAAATTCATTCAAATCCTATTAAGAAGAAAATAGGAAATTAATATTCATAAGCTCAACGTTTCATCAATTTATATTTTAATTGTAAATTCACAATTTAAAAATATATATTTTCTTTTTTTGTTGTTCATAACTCAATTGTTATTAATTTTAACCAGAAATCGGGGGAAAGACTAAATGTAAATCTAGTTAAAAATCATCTGGAATGGGCGGTGTCTGTGGCTCAGTGAGTAGGGTGCCAGCCCCATATACCGAAGGTGGCGGGTTCTAACCCGACCCCGGCCGAACTGTAACCAAAAAATAGGCAGGCGTTGTGACGGGGCTCCTGTAGTCCCAGCTACTTGGAAGGGTGAGGCAAGAGAATTGCTTAAGCCCAAGAGTTGGAGGTTGCTGTAAGCTGTGTGATGCCTTGGCACTCTACCAAGGGCCACAAAGTGAGACTCTGTCTCTACAAAAAGAGAAAAAAAAAATCATCTGGAATTAGGCTCAGCGCCTGTGGCTCAAGCGGCTGAGGTGCCAGCCACGTACACCTGAGCTGGCAGGTTCATATCCAGCCCCAGCCCACCAAACGACGATAGCTGCAACCATAAAATAGCCGGGCCTTGTGGCAGGTGCCTATAGTGCCAGCTACTTGAAAAGCTGAGGCAAGAGAATCACTTAAGTCCAGGAGTTGGAGGTTGCTGTGAGCTGTGTCACCACAGCACTCTACCCAGGGTGACAGCTTGAGGCTCTGTCTAAAAAAAAAAAAAAAAACTCGAATTAAAATCATCTAAAATAATTCGAATTAAGTTCTGTTTATTTATTGATGTTTCATTCATAATTTTTTAATATAAACTTATACTTTTGGTAAAGATTTTTGAGTTTCTATTAAGTATGAGCTAATTCAAATGAAAATGAAAAATAAATTTATTAATTTCATTAGCTTCTGCTTTTGTAGCTGACTGATACAAGTAAGAGAATTTTCAGACACTTCATTTCCTTCCCTAGGAAGCAAGTATGATGAAGTATTGTCTCAGTATTCAAATTCTGTGATGTAGAACAGTGTTTTACAAATGGTGACATGCAACTGAGTGGAATTCAGTAATAAGTAGAGGAGATAAAGGTCCAGGTGGAAAGGGGACATGGTCAGGGGCAGAAATTGTGCAGAGCATAGAAAAGGGACAATAGGTAATAGGGTGAGTCACAACATGAAGCCAAAGTGGTTTATTTTTGTTTGTTTTTGGCTGAGGCTGGGTTTGAACCCGCCAATTCCATCATATGGGGCTGGCATCCTACTCCTTTGAGCCACGGGCGCTGCCCCAAAGTGGTTGATTTTTCTGGATACAGACAACACACTTGCATTTACCATTAACTAAATGGAACTTGACTACTAACTAACGGCTCCTCTCTTTAGTCTCAATGTTGAAATACTTTAGACAAATTACATTAAAAGGCCCAGCATCAGGCATCATTAGTTAATGAGAAAGTGGCCCATGGCGAGGGCTAGCTGTAGCCTGCCTAGCACTGTGTGTCCTGTCTTAAGATCTGTACTCAGGTGCAGCTACCAATTCTGACTCAGTACAGCCTAAGAGTGGAAGAAAGAGTTGAAACCAGTTTTGAATTCAGGTCTACATTCGTGGCCATTATTGCTTTCCTACATACCACATTTAACATGAGAGAATGATCCTACCTTTCAGGTTTACTAGGAAAACAATTTCAGGTGCCTTGATTATCATTTTTAAAGAGAAAAGTTGTATTATGAAAAAAATCTGAGATGATTTGATACATTAATAGGAAACAAAACCAGGATGGATTTAAACTTAGGCCTATCTGGTTTTAAAATCCATACTTTTCTTCTATTTCTGAACGAAGTGCGATCTATATTAACCATGTGGATCTGAAAAAAATCACTTTAATCATTATTCTTCTTAGTAGAAGAAGATAGTGAGTGGATTACCTATGTATTTTTTTCACTCCTTAAAGATTTTGAGTTGCAGAAGAGAAAATATGAGACATCATTTCATCCTTTATGTTCCTAAAAGTCATGAAGGATGGTTCCAAAAAATTAGTAAAATGTAGGGCTTTTATGATATAAATGTCAATGATTAACGGTGAAGAGTAAGTTAACACTAACACCAAAAGTGGCAGATGAAACTGTTAATAGGGGAATTAATAAGTGAACAAACTCTGGAATGATCAGTAGATATTCACATGGCAATCTCGCTGAAGGCTATATCCTTGCACATGGAGGAAACAAGATGAAATTGAAACGTGTACATATTCAGGGTATGGCAAATTGTTTATTAAGCTTCTGAGGCTTGTCCAGAACAATAAACCACTTTGGCTGCATGTTTTGACTCATCCCAACTTGTGAGGATTTTATGAAGTAATAAATGCAAAACATGAATTTGGATGGTTCCTGTCTTGGTAAATAGAAAACACTCCAGAATGTTAGCAGTACTATTTCATTACCGGCTACGTTAGCAGAATAATATAACAGAAGAGAAAGCCACCAGCGTGAACAAGAAAATAATCTCCAAGAACCTATTACAAAGGCCTGTAAATACTTTTGCTTTTCTGTAGATAATAAAAACCCACACAAGAATTATAATTTGGGAATATTAGGATGAATTTTTAATATTAGAAGGTTTGGTCTATTGGCTAGAGTATGAAAATTTGCTTATAAAATATTATGAGGCTGTCTAGTTATAAAGGAGATGCTCAGGGCACGAACATAGGCAAAAGTGGAGTGTGAGAGAGGAGAAATTTTAATTGAAGTTTTACTTAACAAAGTAGACAGAACATTGTCCACCATGGGCCCTATGGAGAAATGAAGTGTGACTCTCAGACTTCTTGTCTATCGACTTGGGTGATGGCTCTGCCAGAACATTCAGAGCCAGAGCCGCATTGCTAGCAAAACATTTAAACATACAAGCCTCAAGTCCAGCTTCGCTTCCTTGGTGCTTATCTGGATGGATTTGGACAACATTCTCCTTGGAATCTCAAGAATGGAAAAGCAAGCATCCCGTGTATCCAATACTAAGTTGAAACGAGTACATTAACAACTACAGCCCCTCATAAGAGAAAAACAAGTTCAAGAATGAGGGTGGAGAAGAACAATTAAATTCAAGAAGGAGGCTGGGCAAGTTCCTGCCTAACCGCTACAATGTGGGTGTACATGGGACACCTCCCGGGTGAAGGGTTCAACTGCAGCTCGGACTTTATGCTATAAATGCGAACGATGTAATCCAATCAGATGTACCTTCATGATAACTGGGAAATAAACACCCCAAAATACATACAAGGACCATTTCAAAACTAGGGAAAATGTATACCCCCAAACTGGAAGGGCATTGTTGATTACACAGTTTTTTTAAAAAAATGCCAATTGTTTCAGAGTTGGCATTACAGACAGATTGGCATGCTGGAATTTCATTAGGGAACATACCTTGGATTTGTGGATTAGCTGGACAGGAACATTACTGTATAGAGACCGAAGTTTATTTCTGCTGCCATCTCAATAACGTCCTC
>NW_003852428.1:4211418-4216219 GCF_000181295.1 Otolemur garnettii | reverse complement strand
TTCTGGTTTCTACTATCCCACTTTAACTACATTCTCAATTCAACTTTTATTAAAATATTACATTAAAATATTTCTTTGGCTTAAGAAGATGATGCCACATATGATGCCATCACTTAACCTGCCCTTATATCCTTGTGATCATTCATCGATTGCTTTCAAATTTGATTCTTGAAGAATAAACAGTTTCAACTTATATCTTTGTGATTTAGAGCATAGATATCCTTAGCAGCTCCTAATAAACTTTGAAGCTTCTCAAACCCCTATTAGATTTTCTCACATTTAAATTCTTACACTAGTTAAGATTGCTGGCACACATCCCTGTATTTAAAGTTAGGTTCTTTCATATCTCAGATCTCTGACATTAATTTTTCCACTTCCTGTGTATTGGTTGACCCATTTTTGAGACAGGAGGGATATGGCTAGTTATTTCATGGACTCACAAGGTTCTGAATGTGTTACCGAACAAACACATTTGGTGTTTACAGTGTGTCAGACCACGTGATGTATAACATGTATATATTTTTTAAGCCTTGTGTACAATAGTATTATGTGTGTTAAGGGCAAAGTAATTTAACAAAATAAACTATGAAGTTTTTAATTATAGCTCTACAGACGACAAATTTCTCAGGATATAAAGGTTCAAAACAGTTTTTAAAGGCTTTTTTAAATTTTTGAAATAATTGTAAATAGACATGTAGTTGTCATAAATAAGTACAGAGAGGTCCTGGGTGAAAGATTCCTGTTCCCTTCATCCAATTTTCCCCAGGGCTGACATCATAAATATACACACTGCCACATCAGGAAATGTCACTGAGACAATTTGCTGACCTTATCATCATTTTACCAGTGTTACGGGCACACATGTGTCTGTGTATTTATTTCTGTGAAACTTTATCACATATAGATGCACGGAACTACGAAGACATTTCAAATAAGTTCATCGTACAGATCCGTAGTATTGTCATTTTATAGCCACCGGCATCTCTCTTCCTCTCCCATTCCTTAACCCCTGGTAACACTCGTCTCTTTTTCTTTAGCTATGTTATCTCAGAAAAAGTACATGAATGGATTCATATACTAAATCAACTTTGGATATTTTCTCTTTTTTATTCACCCAGCATACTGTTTGATGATTATTTAAATCATTATGTATCTCAGGGGTCTCCTCCTTTTTATTGATGAGAAACATTACATGATATACAAGAACCACAATTTATTGATGATCATCTGTTAAAAGACATCTCAGATAGTTCCCATTTGTGACTATTAAGTCTAACGCTGCTATAAACAATCATGTTTAGGTGTTTGTGTGAACATGAATTTTCATTTCTGCAGCCTAAATGCCCAAAAGTACAATTGCTGCGCCAGATGGTAGGTAAACGTTTAATTCAGCGTCTCAACATCTTCTCCAGTATATGGTGTTTTTAATTTTATTTTAGCCATTCTGATAGATGTATAGCAATATATCATTGTGGTATTACTTCTACTCCTTTATAGCTAATGATGTTATAATAAATAACTTTGAATTATTTCATTTGCAATTATTTTCACTAAGATAGCTGTTACTTTGTTAGATTAAAATTAACGTATAACAAGTGTGTCTGTATGTCTCTATTTATATTGTTTCTATATACCTATTGAATATAACTGATTACAACCCACTTCATGACAGCAGTGTCTCAAATAACCAATACTCTATTAACATAACACAATAGGATTAGGAGACTTATACTACCTAACTTAAAATTTACTGTAAAGCTACACTGAACAAATTAATGTGGTATCAGCATAAGGACAGGCATGTAGACTTTTGGAACAGAGTAAGAGAATAGCAATAGACATGCCTGTATACATAATTGATTTTTAGTTAAATGTTCAAAAGTAACTCAATAGAGAATGGTTAGTTTTTCAAGAAGCAGTGGTGGGACAATTGAATACCAGTATACAAAGCAAAAACAAATCAGAACCTCAGACCCTAGCTAATATAAAACATTAGCTGAGGATAGATCATAGAATTAATTGCTAATGCTGAAGTCCTAAAATCTCTAGAAGAAAACTGGTGGAAAATCTTTGTTGCCTTGGTTGCTAAATAATTCTCAGACATAACCATAAAGGAAAATCATTGTTTTTCATCAAAGTAAAAATTTTCTTTTTTTCAAAGTAAAAAATTTACCTTCAATAGATACTGTTTACACAATGGAAAGTCAGCTGGGCAGGATGGCTCACACCTATAAGCCTAGCGCTGTAGGAAGTTGAAGCAGGTGGATTGCTTGAGCTGAGCAGTTTGAGACCAGCCTGAGCAAGAGTGAGATACCCTCTCTACTAAACAACAACAAAACTGCCAGGTGCGGTGGTGTGTGCCTGTAGTCTCAACTACTCAGGAGGCTGAGATAAGAGGATCATCTGAGCCTAGGAGATTGAGGTTGCTGTGAGCTATGAATCCATTGCACTCTACTCAGGGTGACAAAGTGAGAGTCTGTCACAAAAAAAAAAAAAGAGAAAGAAAGAAAAACATCAACCAGTAGATGAAGAAAAACACTTTCTAAATATGTGTCTGAAGTATGCCATACACTTCGACACTCCACTCCCCCCTCCTCCCGTTTCCTTACTCCCTCATCCCCCTGGCACCCACCTTGAATTAATTTGAGTGTTTTTCTTGTGAGAGTATATATTAGATAGTTTACTGCTTTCATATTAGAATTAAGTACATTAGATCTTGCTTCCCCATTCCTGTGATGCTTTACTAAGAAGAATGTGTTCCACCTCCATCCAGGTTAATACAAAGGATGTAAAGTCTCTATCTTTTCAAGGGCTGCATAGTATTCCATAGTGTATATAAACCACAGCTTGTTAATCTGTCCTGGGTTGGTGGGCATTTAGCTTGTTTCTACATTTTGGCAATTGTGAATTGAGCTGTGATAAACAGTCTAGTTCAAATGTCCCCATGATGAAATGTTTGTTTTTTTTTTTTCTTTTGGGTAAATACCTAGTAATGGGATTGCAGGATCAAACGTGGAATCTAATTTGAGTTCTTTGAGGATTCTCCATACTTAGTTCCAATACAGCTACATTAGTCTGCAGTTCCACAGCAGTGTAAAAGTGTTCCCTTCTTTCTACATCCACACCAGCATCTGCAGCTTTGAGACTTTGGGATGTGGCTGTTCTCACTGGGATTAGGTGATATCTTGAGGAAGTTTTGATTTGCATTTCGCTAAAGATCAAGGACAATGAGCATTTTTTTCAAATGTTTGTTACTCACAACATGTTTTCTTAAAATAAATATGTGTATGCCCTTCTTGGCTAGAAATCTAATCATTTTTTTAAAATCTGCAAAGTGAAACATAATTTTTTTGTTATTATTCTGAGAAAATAGTAAATCAATAACTCAAGGAAGTGAAGTGAAGAGATATAGATAATTATAACAAACAAATGCTAAAATATACATATATAGCAACAGTAGCAAAAAGAACAGCAAAGCAAGGGTGAAAGGAAGATAGAGAAGCAATACTGTCAATTTGCCTGACACTGAGCAGAATTCATAAATGCCTGTATCTGAAAAAAGAAAGGGAAATGGGAAGATGTTGGATGTTTTTAGAAAAATGAGAAAGTATGAAATAAGAAAATAAAGTAGTTCTAAACATTAGCTAAGAAAAAATTAAAAAAAAAAATATTAAGTCCACATCAGAGTAGCTTTAAGAAATAATGGCTACTCTTTTAAACATCACCCTTTTCATGTGGTTCTCATTTCCTTTAAATGTCCTTCTGAGAGTTTTCTCAGATAATTCTGCTTTCTTGGCTTAAAATAAAATTGCAATTCAATTCTATTTGATTAAGCAAGAGCACTCATTGACCAAAAGACGCTAAAGACACATCATTTCCTTTTTTACCCTTTCTTCCTTAGCCATTGGCAACGTTTTCCATTCCGCAATCTCATTAGAGTACAAAAACCACGGAACTTAGCAAATAACTTCTTTAATAGTTATTAGAGGACATCGTTCTCAAAACAAATATGTAGGCTGTTATTTCCAACAGCATATCAGATCTATTTATTTTGCTGTTGCAATTTAGTTTTGTAGTTTGATCTCTGGTTTATCGTCCCTGCCAAGGCCCATCCTCCTCTATTCTGTTATGTTTCATCGGGGCCCTCTTTTGTTAATGTTTCTTTCAATCCAATTTATGAAACGTACTTTAACTTTCAAGCAATGAATGACTCAACTTAATGCCTTTCAAAATGTGAATCAAACACAGTCCATAGAATTTGAATTGTTTCATATAAAAATGATTAGATTGCTTTGTACCTCAGAGCATGATTGAACATGTCTGTGATGAGATTCAGGGCATGTAAAACACCTTCAAAACTTGTCATCTCCCTGATCTTTTGCAAAATGAACAATCCCCATCTGTGCCGACAGCTCTTTCCATTAGCCTTTCGGTGATCTGACTCTAATCACTCTTTTCTGCTCTGTAAATTATATTTACTGTAGACAAAAGCTGACATTTTCTAAAATCTAATAATTATACATCTGTAACAGCTCTGAGGCAGCTTATAAAGTCATTTGCCATATTTATTTTATATCTTCAATTCCGTTTCTAAATCTCATTCTTTTTAGCTTAAGTAGGACAAGGCGAAAATTATGCAAGTGTATGATTATTTTTATAATAAAGGAGTGTATTTTTCTAAAACTGTGTAATTCCAACACATGCATTATTTGAGTACTGAAATTTATTATGCGTTCATACACAATAATATTGATATTTTATCTGAGGATGTGTAGGGCGTCCATAGCTATGATATTCACAT
>NW_003852428.1:4210415-4211076 GCF_000181295.1 Otolemur garnettii | reverse complement strand
ACGTAAACACTCAATAACTAGAGTATTTTTAATATATAACAGAAAGTTACTTAGAAAAACTGTTAGAGAAACACACACATATTATCATTGCAAACATTGCAATCAATAGTTCCTTGTCACCTAGATTTGTTTCGATTTTGTCAATTTTTAAAACGTTGAAAATGAAACTATGTCTTCATTCCCTAAATATTTCTCCTTGATCAAAACTTACAAGAACCCTTGAACAATAATAATTGTTGTTAGTCCAGGATCTAAGATGTCCATTAAGTCATAAATCACTGCAATGTAGTTGAAAAGGTAGCATGAAAGGTCATATTTTATAATATTATGTTTAAAAAAAAGGTAGAGAGAGAGAGAGATGGTAATGTAATGTAAGGTAATGTAATGAAGCTGTAACACGGGTAAAATTGAGATTATTGAAAAAAATTAAGAATAACAAAACTGATAATTTTATTTAAATATTTTCTCAGGTGTGAAAAATAATCCTGTATGAAAACTTTGTTAACATTCTGAAGTCAATAGACTTGGTTTCCTATTGATATAACTTTCAATTATTATCCTGGTTTTTGTGTACGGACTCTAAGATTTTTTTTTTTTTGAGACAGAGCCTCAAGCTGTCCCCCTGGGTAGAGTGCCATGGCATTACAGCTCACAGCAACCT
>NW_003852428.1:4209287-4210374 GCF_000181295.1 Otolemur garnettii | reverse complement strand
GCCACCTTAGGTGTACGTGGCTGGCGCCTTAGCCGGTTGAGCTATAGGCGCCGAGCCCACGGATTCTAAGATTCAATTTCATCAGATGTATGTTTTGGTTGAGGGCAATTTTCTCTATTTTTTATATTTCCTATTTTCTCTATTTGTTTATATTTCTTCTATATACAAAGAAAAATGAGAGAACTTGAAAAACAAGGTCACTTTCAGTAGGGGTTTCTGTGTACTCATGAAAAATGAGGTCCCTTAATATCTTTTTCTATTGCTATGGTGTGGGGAGGGAGAAGAAGAGAGGTGAATCGTGTAAAGGAGAACAAAAATAAGTCAATTTCAGTACAGAGCAGGTACCTCTGCTGTTGGATCTCAGGACACGTGAAACAGAATTCGTGAAGTGTAGTCAAAATCATCAGCAGTTTAGAAGTAGGATAGTACATGGAAGAAGAAGCTGATGGAAAATGACTTGGGTTTAAATGTGCATTTTAATTATCTTTGTTACAGCAAATCAATCTTGTTTACAGAAATTATTACTTAACATATCACAAAACAACTGAAAAATGTCAAATATCACTAATGTATACTATCTCATGAAATTAATGAAGTTTAAAGATGCTGTTGTATAGGATCAAAAATGGCAATGTAATAAAAGTCTTACTAAACGCCCTTTCTGTTAATGAGTATACAGAAAGGAAGTATTTATGATTTAAATAAATGACACTGTGGATACAATATTAAAATTATGAAATCTGTGAGTGGAGTGACACATAGACATATTGCTATGGCCAAAATTCACTGTTTCAGAAAAGTTTTTTAAATTTAAAAAATAATCTACTATCTCAAGAAACTCGGAAAATAATAATAATAGTGTAAAACAATGAACCATGGTTCCCTCACTCCTTACTCCAATCTCCAAGTTCAATATGACTGAACCTCCACTCCATCCAAGTCCAACCAGAAACAACCCCTGGCTCTCTCTCCCCAGGTAATGGTCTCTTCTTAGGGGAATTGGATTTCTTACTAGACTTTTCTTTAATGTTTCCATTTATATTTTAAGTTAGAACTAAATATATGTTACAATTTCTATATTTAAGAT
>NW_003852428.1:4189998-4209061 GCF_000181295.1 Otolemur garnettii | reverse complement strand
TGAATCAGAATCCTTTATTCATATTTATCTCTGTAATTGAAGGTTTTTATGAATTTTAACCCATGTTTTACATATTGTCTTGGTAATATTTTTCTTTTATGTTTCCTTGGAGTCAAGTTGGTAGTACATAGAAAATATTACCCTTCCTATGCAAAATTGCATTTTGCTAAGATCACAGCTTTAAAAATTAGGCCTCTCCAGGCCTGGTGGCTCATATCTGTAATCCTAGCACTCTGGGAGGCCAAGGCCGGTGGATTGCCTGAGCTCAGGGGTTTGTGACTAGCCTGAGCTAGAGTGAGAACCCGTCTCTAAAAATAACTGGATGTTTTGGCCAGTCCCTGTAGTCCCCTCAACTTGGGAGGCTGAGATAAGAGGATCACTTGAGCCTAAGAGTTTGCGGTTGTTGTGAGCTATGATGCCATAGCACTCTACCAAGGGCAAAAAACTGAGATTCTGTCTCTAAATAAATAAATAAACAAGTAAAGCCTCACATTAGCAGTTTATATGTGTGAATTATTTTCCATAAGGTCTGGTAAAAGAAAGTCAATACTCAGAAATGCGGTTTTGACCATGATAATATGTTATGTTTTATTTGGTCCAGACTAATTAGTTAATACTACATAGGCCACTGCTGAAACTGACTTTGTATTACAGCAATCACTAGAATCCTAGGTGCGTGAGGCTAAGCCTCCGGCAAAACTCTATATTTGAATTGAACCTGCTAACAGAATATTTGGAATTGCTGTTCACTAAAGGTTCTATTAACTCTCCAAAAATGTTCTTATTGATTTAATCATTAGTGTCATTATTGCCTCTAAAAGTCAATTTTGTGGAGCAGAAATTAGAGTCAAATATTTGACACATTCCTCTTTTTTACTTATTTTTTTCTTTCTTTCTTCCTTTTTTTTCCCTCTCTTTTTTGTCATCCCAAGAGTATTGAGTGATTTCAAATGCGATCTATTTGCATAAGAAATTATTGTGAAAATATAGACATTTTCATTTAAGATTCTACTTAAAGTATCATATGTATGTCATATGAAAAACATCACAAACCTCTTTTCTCAGTGGATTTAATATTTCTACCATATCAACATTATCAGACCATGTTTACTCATCTGGGCCCAGTTTAACTGTGTTCTCTCTCGTGTCCACCTATCAAAATTCTGTATAGAGCAAGAGAACAATACTTTGTATCCTCCAAAAATTTATACTGAAGCTCTAATCCCCATGATATGCTATTTAGTGGTGGGGATTTAGGGAAGAAATTAGGTCACGAGGGTGGAGTCCTCAAGGATGAGATTAGAATCATCATCAGAAAAGAGGTGAGAGAAAAAAATCTCTCTTTTTCTCTCTCACCTGAGTATATTATTAGAAGACAACTTCTTGCAAGTAATAAAAGGAGCAAGGAATCAAATTGACCATCACCTTGACCTTGGAAACCCTAAATTTCAGAATTGTAAGAGTTAAGTATCTGTTTTTAAATTACTTCACTTCTCTTTCCAGAATATTCCAGGGGTACAGACATTTTGGTTACATTCATTACTTTTGTACAATTGGAGTCAAAGTTGTAAGTGTGCCCATCCCCCAGTAGTGTGCATTGTCCCCATAAGGTGTGAATTTGCCCATCCTCCTCCCCTTTTCCACCCGCTTGATTGCCATTGAATTTTACTACCATATGTACACTTGAGTGCTGATCATTTAGTTTCAATTTAAAAGCAAGTACATGTGGTGTTTTTTAATTTGTGATACTTTATTTGGTCTCCAGTTCCATCTATGTTTTTCCAAAAGGTATTAGTTCACCAATTTTTTGGCTGAGTAATACTCAGTAGTGTACACATACCACATTTTATTAATCCACACAGGTACTGACAGGGACTGGAGTTGTTCTTACATCTTTGCATTTCTGATGCTATAAACATTTGAGAGCAAGTGTCTTTTTAATAAAATGTTTATTTTTTCTTTGAGTAAATATTTAGGAGTGGGATTGCTGGATCAAATGCTAGGTGTACTTTCAGTTCTTTGAGAAATCTCCACACAACTTTCCATAGAGATTGTACTAGTTTATATGTTCACCAGTGGTGTATAAGTGTTCCTTTCTCTCTGTATTCATGCCAGCATCTGTTCTTTTGGGACTTTTGGATAAAAGGCATTCTCGATGGAGGTAGATGATATTTCTTTGTGGTTCTTATTTGCATTTCCCTGAGGATTAGAGATACTGAGCATTTTCTTCATATGCTTATTGGCCATTGGTCTATCTTCCTTTGAAAATCTTGTGTTCATGCCTTTTTATCACTTTTTAATGAGGTTATTCAATGTCTCTTCCCAGATTTACTTGCGTTCTTTGTAGATTCTGCTTATTAGCCCTTTATTGGATTATATCATGCAAACATTTTCTCCTATTCTGTAGTCGTCTATTCACTCTATCGATTGTTCCTTGGCTGTGCAGAAGCTTTTTAGAGATTTCCTATACAGCAACAACAGTCAAGCTGGGGATCAAATGAAAGACTCAATACCCTTCACAATAGCAAAAAAGAAAATAAAATACCTAGGGATATATTTTACCAAGGAGGGGGAAAAGTTCTACAGGGAGAATGATACAACTTCAAAACTCGGAGGAAGGAAATTGCAGATGAAATAAACAAATGGAAAAGTGTATCATGCTCACGGATCAGGAAAATCAACATTGTTAAAATATTTATACAATCCAAAGAGATGTACAGTTCAATGCAATCCTCATTAAAATACCAAAGTCATTTTTCACAGATCCAGAAAAAAATAATTTTACACTTTGTATGGAATCATAAAAGCCCCAAATAGCCAAATTAATGTTAAGCAAACAGAACAAATCACGATACACTGTTACCATTCAATAAAAAAAAAAAAAAGAACAAATCAGAGTTCAAGCTATACTACAAGGCGATAGTAACCCAAACAGCATGATGCTGTGCTACCAATAGGATATTCAATCTGTTGTACCAATTAAAAATGATTTCAGAATTTGCTAAAATAAATCTTCGTGGAGAGAGAAATCACTTCTGGTTGAGAACCATTGGTATATGATGAACAGATTTTATTACACTCAGGTTATATCCACATACTGCATACACACCACCCCACAGAGCCCTGACATAGTCAGTGATTAGGAGGAGAGACTCTTAGCATTTCTTCAAGCATCATTTTTAGTCATCATGGGAGTGCCATTTATGGCTTCTGTATTTTGATAATTATAACTGGCCATGTATAGCAAAACAAAATACTTTATGAAAAAATAATCAGTGATATTTAATAATGATAATTATTAATAGTGATAATTTAGGATATCCCACTGGGCAATTGAAGTTACATCAGAAATGTGGACTGAGTATGAATAAAAGGTAGAGCTGGCCCAGACTTATTTACCAGTAAGAGGAGGGAAATGATAGACAGCTGTGGTAGCTGCTAGATCCATTTTATAATGAAAGCTGTAGCTCTTTTTATTATCCCTCCTGCTTGCGTCATCATTTCAATGATTGTGTCTGGTTACTATCCTGAAGTAATGAATTTAAGGCAAGGGTAAATGTATCTCATCCTTATTTACTTGGGCCTATATGACAAAGTAGTGGCCCCAATTCCAATAATTCGTGAGACTTTTGTTGTAACTGCGGTCTACACAAGGGATAAATAACAGAAATATTGCTCCTTACTCTTAACAGTACCTGACAAGAATTGGTAAATAAATGTCATGTCATGCTTAAGATAACTCCTGCTTTTTTTCACTTGTTAGGGCTGGTGGACGGTAATAGGTGGCATAGAAGTGGCCAAAGGCAGAGAGTGGGAATCAAATTGTAGGTAAAAACTATTCTCTGGTGGGAATATTTTTAGTAAGATGTTTCTAGTGACCTTAACCGATGGTGAGCTCATTACCATCTAATTAGCAAAATGGGTAGAGCTTGGTGAAGAAGTCTGCAGAAAATGCGTGGGTAGATAGGGAAACTGTTATATAACCACACTGTTACTTAACATATTATGCAATCTGGTATATAACACCAGCGTGTCAATCATCCTCAAAGGCAGGAAACGACAACCAATCCTGTCAGAAGAAAGGAGGGACAAATCAGTGAGTATGTAATAGGCAATGTGGGCTCAGACTCCAGAACTTTCTCCACTTGCAGAGACTGACCCACTCCTCTCTTTGGGGAATGTATTTTCAATTTGCTATCTACATTCTTTACTTCCATTCTTTTTCTTATGTGTATAAAATTGCTTTGTGTCTGTGATCACTTCGTCATCAGCTCAACTACTACCATTTTTCATTTTTGATCCTAGGAACTGGGGGGAACAGGGGACATCCAGCTGGACCTAACACATTAAGCTCCCCAGTAGACTTTCCTCTGCCTAGTTGTGACTGGCTTGCTAATGCACCTGTTATGCTTATATTTTGTTAACTACTATGTACTACCTCCATCCCTAGAATATAATTTGTTGTCTCGTATGCCTGGGGAGCTAATTAAAATCCTGGAGTTACTGCCTGAGTATTTATTAGCAATTTTAGAACTCTTATCTTTTGCTTATATACTAATGATGAAGGATTTTACCTTGTGTGTCTGTAATCTAACATAAAGTGGTGCACAATGAGTATAACTTTAATCTAAATTTCCTATAAATTCAGGGCACACATTCACTTAGGAAAGTAAAACAGAACCTGGCAGGTCAAGTCCCATAGACCTAGAATAAGTGAAATTCCCAAACACAGTTATTTTTAAATCTGAAGCATATGTAACTTTAGTAAAGAGAACTTTAGAAGTGAAAAGTTTATTGTAATTACTTATTGAATAATCAACTCTTAAATTCTACATCTGTGATTTGTACAGATGTTTTCAAAAGTATGTTAGTTTATACCCAACTTGAAGGGTAAGCTGTTAGAAGAAAAAGAATGAAGCAAAGGAGACCAAAAATAAAGTAACTATGGTACTAGAAATGTGAGTAAATAAATGAAATAAATTTAAAATTTAGCAGAGTGAATGAAGAAATATTTACAGATTTCAAGACTTTTTCAAGGTAGAAGGGTAGTACTATGAGATCAATCATTTAGACCAAATAAAGAAAACATTAGTCAACAAAACCTCCATCTAACTTGAAATATCTCATTATTTGCTCAAAATAAGGTGTACAAAAAGAAGACTGGGTTTGGGAGAAAATGGTATAATGCTTTAGGTGCTGAACTTGAGGTGCCTATTGGAGAACATGTTAGTGATGTAAATGTGTAGAACTTTAAACTTAGAAAATCAGTCGATAGGATGGATTTGAATATATAAATAAAGAATAAAGAATGTTTAATTCTTATCAGGAACCATGAGATTATTCAGGTAAAATATATTTGATAGGCTCGGCGCCTGTGGCTCAAGCGGCTAAGGCACCAGCCACATACACCTAAGATGGCGGGTTCGAATCCAGCCCGGGCTGCCAAACAACAATGACAGCTACAACCAAAAAAAAAAAAAATAGCCAGGCATTGTGGCGAGTGCCTGTGGTCCCAGCAACTTGGGAGGCGGAGGCAAGAGACTCGCTTGAGCCCAGGAGTTGGAGGTTGCTGTGAACTATGCCATGGCACTCTACCCAGGGGGACAGCTTGAGGCTCTGTCTCAAAACAAACAAACAAACAAACAAAAATATATATATATATATATATATATATTTGATAAAAATAGACCTTGATAGAATTTAGAATTTTTGAAATATTTACTACTTAAGGGACACATAAGGGATCGGGGTGGGGGGAATATGTACTAATACAGGTATACGAGAATCAGATGAGTATTTGTTTAGAACTTAAAAGGGGAGTAAAAAAATTGAAGGTCACTTTTGATTAATCAGTGACTGTAAATAATTTTTGACTCATATATGTATAGGGAGAGAAATTACAAAAATATTATATAGATATAACAGATACTCAAAGGAAAGCCTTTAATTTTTTTTGTATAGATAGGAAATCTGGATCAGGCAGATTCAATGAAAGTAAATAATATTTTAGAAGGTGGATTTATAATGTATAACATCATTTTTTAGTTTAAAATATAAATTATGAATTTAACTTGTGAGATTCCGGGTCAATAATTTGTCTTAATCTAGCAATATGTATAGAAAATCAAAATGAAATGAGAGGTTTCTTTGGTTAGAATTTAAGTAGAGCAAAGAGTGTTAGTTTGATGATCTTATTGATGTAAAAACATTATAGAACATGTACAAACTCTGATTTTTCTTTTTCTTTTTTTTTTTGCAGTTGTTGGCCAGGGCTGGGCTTGAATCCACCACCTCCAGCGTATGGGGTCAGTGCCCTACTCCTTTGAGCCACAGGCGCTGCCCCAAACTTTGGTTTTTTCTTCTATTAAAATAACACATGTTAGAAATATTTAAACATATGCTTTATGTAACACCTCTTTCCATATATAGTGCTTGAGGAATTCCCTTCCAATCTGACTGTATGGTTGCCACATGACTTGCCTGGGTCAGTATCAATAAATATAAGGCAGGCAGAGAAATGTAACACATTTGCATTGGGGCATTTCCTCTTTGCTGATGTAATTTCCTTTTTTATCATGTAAACTATCTGAAGACTATCCCGTGAGTAATGAGAGATCCACTGGAGAGTCTCCAGACAATCTGGCTATCTCAGCCTTTATGGCTAAGAACCCGGACATATCAGTCGGGTGAGTAAACCCACACTGGTTCAATTCCCTAGTGTTTGGGGAAAATCACTATTTGGCCATAAAAAGCGATGAAAATAGTATCTTTTTGCAGTAATGTGGAGGTCATTCTTCCAAAAGAAGTATCTCCAGTGTGGAAACATAGATACCACATATCTCACTAACAGGTGGAAGCCAAACAAAGGATATGTGCATCTGGACACTGGAAACCAAGATGGCACTGGGTGGGAGCAAGGGATGAATACCTGCTGATCGAGTCCAATGCACACTGTTCTGGTGACAGGTCTAATGAAAGCCCCAACTTCAGCATGATACAACTGTTCCATGTAACAACAAAACACACACCCCCAAACTTGTATCCACTAAATTACAAAATAACAATAAATTAAATTTTGAAAAAGAATTTCCTTCCAACACACAAAATTATGAGAAACAATAAATGCTTTTATGGGAGAATCTTTACATTTTGTAATGTTTTACTACAAATAAGATTTACATCCTTCTTTATTCTTCATTCTATCTTGCCAGCTAAATTCAATGCTGGTTGTTATTTAGATGATCTGAGTAAAACCCCATCTGATTTCTAAGGTCAGATACTCAAGATACAGCTTGGCTAGTACCTAAATTTACCATTAAGACATGCTGTCAGAATTGAACAATCATTGTTATGTTGCTTTTTATTTGTCAAAATACAAGTAGGCCATAAAATTCATTACCCCAAGCCAAAAATAATAATGTGATTATTAACACTTAACACTTGGCAAGGCAGTGCTAAGACTGACTATAAAAGATAAAAAGCATTTCAACAACAACCACCTTAGTGTGATATCAGGTACTATTAATTCATAATGGATCACTTTCATGTTGAGATAATGTTTCCAAATCTCTCAGAAAATGACTTGATACATGCGCAGATGTTCTAATGCTATGGAATTATATTAACATATTTGAGGAGCTAGCCAAAACAGAATGTATTAAAATAAAGTCCATTGCCAGGAAATAGTCTTTTACTTACTCAATGATAACACTTCATGAGTATTAGGAAACACTACAGCAGAAAACTTTCCAGAGTAAACTTGGATATATCAGCAAACGTTCAACAGAAAGAATCTAGGTATTTTGCAAAGAAAGAGTGATGCATGGAGTTGGGTGCTTATATAATTTGTTTTCAATTCCAGATTTTTTTTTTATCACTATGTCATGTTCTTATAAAAATGCTGTCCCATTCTATTGCTCAGAAGAAAACAATTTTTTTATGATTTTAAAACACATCTACTTATGCTATTTTCAGACTTCTCTTGTTCGTATTTTTTAAAACAGGTGGTTCATTGCTGTATGTGGACATTTGTTCATCACAATGGTGTTTTGTTTTGTTTTAGCTGTTGAGGTTTTTTTGTTTTTTTGTATTGTAAGCTTACTTAAAATGGATTTGTTTGGTTGCTGGTTTCTTGTTTTGATGGAAATATTCATTTCTCACAGAGAAAATTTTTGTGTAGAGGAGATTTAAACTTCCTTTCTGC
This sequence comes from Otolemur garnettii, assembly GCF_000181295.1. Lineage (NCBI taxonomy): Eukaryota > Metazoa > Chordata > Mammalia > Primates > Galagidae > Otolemur > Otolemur garnettii. Next base: position 4,200,858 of record NW_003852428.1, on the reverse strand, counting down.
TTTCACAGGAGAGTTTGATAGCCCTGGACATTTTATGTTAATTTCTTATATTTTGGATTCCTGCATGTGTAGGCGGAATGAATTTTGACTCACTACCTCCTACACTTCTGTGAGATTCTGACACCTCACAAGGGAAATTATTCTCCCCTCCAAGATCTGTGTCCATGGTATTCCTCTATCCTGTCTCACCAGGCCCACTGAACAGGGAACATTTTATTTCCTAATATAGGGATGGTACTGAACTGCAGAGACTTTGCCTTCCTGGAGCATTTCAGTTACCTTTTTCCGACTAACACAGGCCCAGAGCAGAGTGGGTTGCCCTTAGCAGTGTTCAGAATTTCAGTCCCTGAGGAATTTCTCTCGGTCCTTGTGTCCATAGAGTCAGCTTCCAGCTTAATCGTATTTACCTGAGTCATCAACTTGTTTTCTTACAGCTAAAGGATTTAATTAAGTTATCTGAGCAATAATTTCTTTTATTTGTGGATGGAGAAAATATACTGCACCACTTTTTTTTCCATGTTTCAGAAAGGTTTTTCATTTTCTCTGAAAATATATAAATGTGAACACAAAAATATTAATTTTTTAATTATTGGTGAGTACATTATTCATAATATTCCATTAAAGTCAGTGCAAGTAAATTTAACATATATTAAAGAACACAAGTTCTGTATCTAGAATTTTTTTAAAAATTTCAGAATATTACAAGGGTACTAATCAATGCCTTGGCTACTTGAATGGCTTGTGTACAGCTTGGGTCAACCTCACAGTGCGCTCCTCACCCAGTGTGCACTGCACCCACAGGCAAGAATCCAACCCGCCCTCCTGCCCCTTCTCACCTGCCTGATTTCCATTGAGTTCCACCAACAAATGTGCAGATGGGTATTGATCAATCAGTTCCAACCCAGTAGTGAGCACATGTGGTGTTTGTTTTTCATTCTTGTGACACTTCACTTAGAGTAATGGTCCCCAGTTCCATCCATGTTGTTACAAAAGGTATTAGTTTACCATTTTTTTCCCATTGCTGAATAGTACTCCATGGTATACGTGTACCACATTTTATTAATCCACTTATGTATTAATGGACGCTTGGGTTGGTTCCATATCTTTTTGATTTTGAAATTTGCTGCAACAAACCTAAAAGTGTACATGTCTTTTTGATAAATTGGCTTGTCTTTTTTTTTTGCAGTTTTTGGCCAGGGCTGGGTTTGAACCCACCTCCTCCGGCATATGGGGCCAACGCCCTACTCCTGTGAGCCACAGGTGCTGCCCCTGGCTTGTCCTTTGAGTAAATATCTAATAGTGGGATTGCTAGATCAAATGGTAGGTTTATATTTCATTCTTTGACCTATCTTCATACAACTTTCCAAAGACTTTGTAGTGAAATTTTCCTTTCTCTCCACATCCATGCCATCATTTGTTTTTAACTTTTTTTTTTTTTTTCAGTTTTAGCTGGGGCTGGGCTTGAACCCACCACCCTTGGTATACAGGGCTGTCGTCCTACTCTTTGAGCCACAGGCACCCTCCAAAAAATCATTTGTTGTTTTAGGACTTTCTGATAAAAGCTATTCTCAGTGGAGTGAGGTGATATGTCCTATGGTTTTGATTTTCATTTCTTTGATGATTTAGAGGTGTTGAGCATTTTTCTAGCCTTATTTCCTGATTATTTTATCTTCTTTAGAAAAGCTTCTGTTCATATTTTTCCCTTCTGTTTTATGAGGTTGTTTACTTTTTTTATTGCTGGTTTGTTTGAGATCTTTATAGTGTCTGGTTATGAGTTCTTTCTTAGATATAATAATGTGCAAATATTTTTACCCATTCTGTTGTTTTTTGTTTTTATTTGATCTATTAATATTTTTCTTGGCAATGAAGATACTTTTTAATTTAATCTGGTCCTACTTGTTATTTTTGTTATAGCTATGATTGACATTGGGGTTTTCTTTATAAATATTTTGCATAGAATTCTTTGCATAAAATATAAGAGATTTTCCAACATATGTAAAATAATTCTTATACTTTTATATGTCGTTTTTAAATCTATTAATCCATGATGAATTAATTTTAGTGAATGGTGACAAGTGTGCAGATCCTATTTCAGTCTTCTACAAGTGGCTATCAAATTTTCCCAGCACCATTTGTTGAACATGGATTCTTTTCTCCAATAAATATTATTGTTTAGTTTGTCAAAACTCAGCTGGCAATATGATATAGTTTTATAACTGGGTTTACTATTTTGATCCATTGGTCTGTGTCTCTGCTCTTATCCCAGTACCATGCTGTTTTGGTTATTATAGCCTTGCATACCTTAAAGTCTTGTACAGTGCTGCCTTCTTTTGACTTAAGACTGCATTTGCTATTTGTTCTCTTTTCTGGTTCCATAAGAGGTAGAGAATTATTTTTTCTAGATAAGTGAAAAAAATGACAATGTTATTTAAATGGAAATTGCATTGAACCTCTAGATGACTTCGGATAGTATAGACATTTTAACAATGTTGATTCTTCTAATCCATGAGCATGATACATTTTTCTATTTTTTTATATCCTCTACAGTTCCCTTAATCAGTAATTCATAGTTCTCCCTGAAAAGTTTTTTACCTCTCTGATTAAATTTATTCCTAGGCATTTTATTTTCTTTGTTGCAATTATGAAAGGTATTGTGTATTTCATTTGATTCTGAGATTGACTGTTGTTGGTAAATAGGAATGTCATTGATTTGTATACATTGATTTTGTAACCTGAGAGTCTGCTGAATTTATTTATTAATTCCAGGAGTCTCTTGACAGAATCTTTGGGGTCTTCAAAATAAAAAACAATATTGTCAGAATAGAGTGATAGCCTGGTTTCTTCACTCCTGTTGGGATACCCTGGCTTTATTTCTCTTGTCTGATTTCTCTAGCTAGGACCTCCAGTACTAAGTTGAATAGAAATGGTGACAGAGGGCTACTTTGCCTAGTTCCAGATCTAAGCAGGAATGACTTCAGTTATTCCCCTTCATAGTATATTGGCTGTTGGTTTGTCTACCATGGCTTTTATAATTTTGAGGTATTTTCCTTTTGTGTATATTTTGTTAAGAGTTCCTATCCTAAAAGGGTGTTGAATTTTGTGAAATGCTTTCTCTGCATCTACTGACTGGTTATATGTTTTTTCTTTATGCTACTTTTTATGTGGTGAATCATATTTGTAGATTTGCATATGTTGAATCATCCTTTCATCCAAGTAATGAAGCCTACTTCGTCTCTGTGAATTATTTTTTGGAGATATAGCTAAATTTTATTTGCTAGAAAGTAACTCTGCTTGAGAAATGTATGCTTCAGCATCTGGTTCAATGAAAGTAGTTGCAGTTCTCAGTGTGTTCCCAAGATGCTTATCAATATTTTGGTTGTAATTTTACTCTTTTTTTTAAAACACTTTTTTATTTTTTAACTTTTTTTTTTTTTTTTGGCCAGGGCTGGGTTTGAACCAGCCACCTCCTGCATTTGGGGCCAATGCCTACTCCTTTTAGCCACAGCGCCTCTGGTGATTTTACAATTAATGTTCTTCATTCTTGAAAATAGTTGCTTGAACATGTAGGTGCAATGACATGAATAGGGTGTTATTGTGAAGCAAGGGATGCTTAACTCTAAAGACAGGATCTATAAAAGTCCAGTAAATAGACTTGATCAAAGTTTTCTTAAGTTGAATGTCATATTGGAGCTCTATGCATTTCATTTGAAAATTGGCAGATAACATATTTATGTTGACTGAAAACAGAATTGCAATGCACCAAAATACTGATTATTTTCCTGAAAATCTTAAAATCTGTTTTCAAATTCTTGTATCAAATTAAAAAGTAAGGCTACACATTTTTAGCTTTCATAGGACTGGGTTTAGCCAACATGTACAAATGCATAAAATTGTTTGCCTTAATTTGAGCTTGACATAATTTAAATTTCCTTTCAGACTTTGTTATTGTTTAAAACATTATATTGATAAGCTGATTTTAACCATGAAGATGCATGTTAACTCACTAAATTAGTGCTTAACCCACTAAATATGCTAAATCTATGAGCTAGTTTTCATCATGTTTTGGCACACATTTTGGTTTTGATAATATACAAACTTGATAACATGTTGCAAATCATAAAATATTTTCAATATTAGCCTCTATTCACCCATCTTACTCCCTCAAAATAAATGATGTCACTATAGTTATCATCAATACCTTTAAGAATGTCTTGGAATTGGCAATAATTTAATCTCTTGGCCCATATGAAATTTAGTCTTGATGAAAATTTGTATGACTTTATCCATTTTTAAAGCTTTACATATTAATTTTCTTAATGTACTGTGCAATAGTTCTTCATTAAAAGTAATTATTGGTGGCATATGCTTTGTGCTCTATTAATTTGACAATCCCTCTTGTAGGAGACGCCAACATCCGAGCAAGATGATCTGCAGCTGAGGCGTGGACCTCGGGCCATTCCTCCACCGGAGTTCCTTGTGGGAGGAGCCCATGCCCTCAGCACATAGTCATTGTTAATTTCTCCCCTCATCTGTGTTGTTGTGGTTCAATAAAAGGCTGGTGCGGAGGTTACTCGGGGCTACCCGGAAAGTAAGGGCTAGCCCGCCTTCCACAAGCTTGTACTTCTAATCCGCCTCTCGCCTGGTTCCTTCCTGCGCTGAGACCAGGGCCACAGGAACCCAATGGGTCGCGACACCCTCTCATTTACCTACCATTGCCAGGGCACCATCAGTAACTATACCAGAAATGTTGACAATGAACAAAGAACATCACTTTAATGTGTATTTTTTACTGCTTTGTATAATTCTTTTAATTTAGTTGTGCCTTTTAATGGCACTAAAAAAGCTATTTCTTCATTGACATTATATTCATCCTCACTATCTCTAATAAAAGTGGTAAATTGGTCCATACTGTAGCATCTATCCTGTCGTCCATCACCAGTGCATATAAAAATTAGTTGATAAGAATATAGAAATACAGCAAGGTTTGGGCCCTTCCACATCTCAGTAGCTGATGCAAATTGAGGAAGAAGGCTGAATGTAAAGAAGCACAGAGTGTGATGTGTTAGGCACCATCTAAGTGTGGAAGTGGACTTAATAAACAATTAATAATACTTAACTGACTTCTGGCTAACATATTACATCTAACGTTGCAAGGTAGGTTGCAATATTTTTGATTATTTTTGCCTTGCTAAGTCACCACAAGCACATGTGACATCTGATGGTATCAATTTGACAGTGCTTAGAAGATAATACACCAGAAGCCACACACCACCCTAAAACTGAAACCACACATGTGTACAAATAGCAATACCATGTGTATGTTTATGTGACAATGTAACACAATATCATTATTTATAAAGTTTATGCTCAAGAACTAACCAATCAAGTTCCAACAAAAAAACACCTAAAAAAATCACATAATGTTTTAAGAAAGTTAACAATTTTGTGTTGGGACCCATTCACAGCCATCCTGGGCTGCATATGGCCTGAAGCCCATGGGTTGGACCCTCATGGTTCAAATAATCACAAGCCCAGTTAATGTCTGAAACAGTAGGTGGTCTTTATGGGTGAGACTCAGCCACACCTGTCTGATTGCGTTAGTAAACTGTGTGAAAAGCATGAAGACTGACCTCACTGTCAGCAAGTAGGTGGTGCTTGCTGGAAGGAATAGGCTGCACTATTGCTATGTGGTACTGTGAGTGGCTTTAGTACCTCAAAGAAAGCACTTGATTGCTCCTGGTAGGGTGTGGGGCCCTGGAACTTCAAGTGAGACCAATTTTCTGCCACAGAAGAGGTGGTTAAAGTCCTGATGGGCAGGTCTGTGTTGGGTGACCTTGCCCTCAGGCTCCACCAAGCTGGCAAGATATCTTTTCAGCAGGGGTCAAAAGTCTGCTCCCAGCTCCTAGGCAAAGCCACCAAGAAGGGGCTAAAGTGGCCTCACCCAACCACAGAATCTGCTATGGAGGTGAGCACATCTAAGATTCACAATCTGGACTGTGAAACAGTGCTTTCTGTCTTCCCTGTTCCCTGGTATTTTCTTGCCATCTACCAGCAGGCAGAATCTCAAGCCAGCCATGATCTTTCATAATTGCAAGGCAGGCCAGGAGGTTCCCTGACTAGGATCTGGGTCTGAGCTGGGAGTATGGCCCTCCTGTGTGAGGATGGGTACCCTTCAAGCATTCTGAGGCTAGGATTCACACTTCACTCTCCCAATATCTGTCCAGATGGGCACCATCACTTCCCAAGACTAATTCACAAATCTCTTCTCTGTGCCCCTGAGTAATGCAATCTAGACCTGTGGCTATAGTATCTGGCCTATGAGCTTATCAATCCCTGACCATGCTTGGGAGAAGCACACTGGTCCCAAGTTGCTCACAGATTGTCTAAGCAGGTTTCACGTCCCTCTGGCTTGGGGAATACCCCACTCTGAGGGCATTGTCCAACAAGCAGGACCAGGGATGGTGGGCAGACAGGGAGCTCGCTGTTTAAGCACCCTCAGTCCACTACAGGACCCCTAAAGGAAAGTCTGAACTCCACTGTCTTCGGAAGCTTCTATGTGATGGCTCAACTGTTTTTCCTGGCAACCACAGTTGGGGGAAGGGACCTGAAGTAAAGAGACTAGAAAGGTTTGAGTCTCACTATCTGTGGAAGCCCCAGTGTGGGGAAAGTACTAAGAGAGGGAAAAAGCAGTCTCTGAGCCCTGGCTCAATTGTCTCTCAGCAGCCAGGAGTGGAGTTGGGTAAAGGGAGGAAAGGTGTCTTAGTGGAAGAAAGCTAGCCCTGATCGTCACTGTCCCTCTCTCCAGAAACCAGTCCACTCAGAATTTCCAGGCTTTGGGGTCATTCAGATGCCCTGGGACCCTCCATTCCCATGTGGCTCCTACAGTCTTGACAAGATTTGGGTAATGTTTGTTAGGAAAAATGAGATTAAAGCTGAGGGGCTGAAGTATCCTGGGGAGGATAAAGATGAACTCTGGGTAGTGAAATAATACAATGTCTGCCATCTCAGTAAGGATCTGTGATAACAGGAAGTGACCCCAAGGATACTGGAAGCTTGTGCTTTGTCCTCAAGAAGCTTTCAGTTCACTGGTGGCAGCACTGTTGGGGCTCTACTCTAAGAGTAGAAGAGCACTCCAGTAGCTCAGGAGCCCACTGATGATGACATGTGGGGGAGGAAGATGTGAACCACTCCAGCCATCCTTCTCACTGGACCTCAAACATCTCCAGGACTGACTTTTACCAATACCTGCTCCTTCCTGTTCTGCTCTACAACCTCTTCCTGTGGAATCTGTGGTATGGGTATGTTCTGGCACTTTTCCCTTGGAATTGCACCTGACCTTTGTTTGTTTGTTGGGTTTTTTGGTTTTGTTTGTTTTTTTCATTTAAAGTTTTCACTTCTTTCTGAGATGATCTGGCAGCTGGTGTCTCTGATCTGTCATCCTGTCTCTTTCCTATATCTAGAATTTTGAATAATCAATGACAGCAAAAAAAATATTAACCCTGATGTCAAAGTATTTAATCAAGATAAGTACAATCCTGTGTAACAAATGGAACATAAATTGATATGTTTATTCACGCTCATTGATATTTATCTGCATATTATTTATGTGAAAATTTTCAAATCATACATAAAGTACATTTTCTAAAATTAATCAGTCTCTTGTACAAGTCCATAGATTGTGAATTTTCCTCTTTTGGACACATCTTAGTAAAAAGAATGCTTATCATTCTATCATGTTATACATTTTATTTGGGGGTAGCTTTCATTCCAGAATACCCACAATAAGTTGTTTTAATGGACTTTCCTTCAACAGTGATCATAATTCTGCTCTCTATTCTTGTACAAAATAAGTAAATGTCTTTTCTTTTTAATCTATCCTTTCCTACATAAAGGTTACTCAAATATTTGGAGAAAATTCTCCTTTTTATTCCAAATATTAACTTTCTGACCTTTCTCGTTCTTCAGATAACATTGCTTCCAAAATTTTTATTAACCTCATCATTCGTCCATTTTCTTGAGTTAATTTCCAATTTAGGAATCTAAAATGGATAAAGTATTCTGCAAGTTGCCAAGTCTGCACAGAAAGCAATTTTACCTCTTAAACTAGACACTATAATTTTAAATCACATTAAATTTGCATTATCTCTTTCAGTGACTTTTCATTTGAACAACTATGCCTGTTCATGCCTGCTTGCTCTCTCATAAATTAATCTTGATGCTAAAATATTCCCTCTTCTTTCTGTGTTTGGTACATACATTGCATCTTCATCAGCTGAAAGAATAAGAATGAAATATAATTTTTCCTTTGAAGTTCTGGATATCTTCTGTGTCTTTCACAGTATTGATACTTCAGTTTTAGGATTTATCTGAATACTTTTTTTTTATCATTTTCTCATGCATTTGTTTAAAATAACATAAAATTCCTACATTTTTTTACTTTGGTAAAGCAGGATAAATGTTATTTCTTTTAAATTTCTCAGGGTTAATAAATAAATTACATTTTGCAATATATGCCTAACCTAACTAACTGCCAAGGAGGAAAAATAATTTGGGGATAATAAAGAGAAAGAACAATAGCTTCTGGATAATTGAACATGTAGAGATCCCAAGGTGGCATGGCTGGGGTGGACATAGAACCCTTCCCATACCTCATCCTAGTTATTGCTTCATCTGTATGGTTTGTAATATTCTTTACAAAAGATAAAATTAAATAAACATAAGATTCAGCCTTAGAGAGAAAGAACTCACTTCCTCCACCACCTTTATTTTGAGCATCACTGTGGAACCATGGGTTCTTTTCTAATTCAGCATGGGGTCTCGTTATGTTGTCCAGGCTGGCCTTAAACCCCTGGGCTCAAGAGATCTTCCTGCCTCAGCCTTTCAAGTAACCTGAACTACAGGCATGCACCACTCTATCTAGCTACTTATTTTTTTTATTAGCTGAAATTTATCTACAAGAATTAACTTTCCCTTAATTATCTTATTTATGCAGGAAAACTGTGAACAAATTTCCCTGAAATGTTATTTGGAAGAAAGAAAGAGACTTTATGCCAGTGAATAGTTTAAACACCAGGAAGACTGTGCAACCTCTTGTGTGAAAAAAGGTGCATTGCAGAGAACAAAGGGAAGGCTTAAGTTTTACAGCAAAAGTTCCTTCCCAGGTTCCCAATTAGGTTTGTGTGTGCAAATGAAAGATTTATAATTATTCAATGCACCTTAATCCTTATTGGTCAATACAGGTGAACACTGATTGGGACATACATCTGAATTCTGATTGCCTAGGACAGATGAGCTCTAACTTATTGGTTCCCAAGGCCAAAGATAAAAGGTACAGGTTTTGAGGGAATCCAGCGTTCTGATGTCACCCTTGGTCATCAAAAGGCTGATTGGCTCTATTTTAAATTCAGGCCAGAATAACCACTGAGGATCCACTGTGGAAGACTGGTTTTTCCAAGTTCACATTTGTTCACACAGCTATGACAGGCAGCACAACGATGTACTGTTAGGTTAGGTATATTTGTTTACATTTGTGTTCTTTTCAGCTTTGTCTTTTCCCATTTATATAAACCATTTATACGGTTCTAAAGCCAAAACTATACAGCAGGTTGTACCCACAGAATTTGTCCTTGTTTTTTCATCCTGCACCCTAGCTCCCAAGATATGAGACGTTTTAATCAATTATTTGCGTATGCTTTCATTTTTTCTTTTTGAAAATATAAATAAAACATTTACATATTTGTTTCCTTCACACAAAGATAACACGCCATAAACATTATCCGGCATCTTACTTCACTTCACTTAATACATCCTGACTGCTGTTCCATTCAGGTATATAGAGATTTTCTTCATTCGTTTATAGACTTTCAATTATCCATCGTTTGAAGGCAGCATAATTTATTAAATCAGTCCTATTGCTGGACATGTAGATTTTTCTAGGGTTTTTCTTTTTTGCTGTTGTGGTTTTAACACCTGTTGTCACCATTAAATCGCTTTGTGCCTATCAATTTCAAATTTTCCAAGTATGTCTTTGGGACACATGCCTAGAAATAGGAATACTGGGTCAAAGGATAAATGCTCATGTAATTCCTAATTACACTGCCAAGTTCCCCCTCGTGTTGTAAGCGTTCACCTTCCCACAGAAATGAGACAGGCCTCTTCCCCCTAGCCTTTCATTGTCAGCTTTAAATGGTCCTCATTTGGAATGACTGAAGATGATACCTCAGTACAATTTTAGTTGGCATTTATATCTCTTAAAATTATTATCTTATTTTTAAAAACATGATTGTAGCACTATATACACAAGAATTGCCATTCCCACCACTTTTAGGTGTGCAATTCAGTGGTTTTAATAGGTTCATGTTGTTATGTAACCATCACCGCTGTCCATACCCAGAACTTTTTCATCTCTAAACAGAAACTTCATACCCGTTAAATATTATTTACTCATTTCCCCTTCCCCCAGCCCTTGGCAACTACTGTCCTATTTTCTTTCTGTGCATATTAGAATACTCCGAGTACTTCATATTATTGGAATCATAGTATACTTGTCTGTTGGCGTTTGGGTTATTTTACTTACCATTATGTCTTCAAGGTTCATTTGTATTCTACCATATATTAGAATTTCATCTCTTTTAAGGGTAAATAACATTCCATTGTGTGTTTACATCATATTTTGTTTATCCATTTATCTGTTAATGAACATTTATGTTGTTTCCATCTTCTGGCTATTGTGCATAACGCTGCTATGAGCACTATCGTACAAATAGCTGTTCAAATCGCTGCTTTAAATTTTCGTGTGCACGTACCCGAAGTGGAGTTGTTGGATCACATAGTAATTCTAGCTTAATGTTTTTGAGGAGC